>NW_019417667.1:48329-53400 GCF_000390285.2 Anoplophora glabripennis | reverse complement strand
AAAATGGCACTATTTTCGTGTAAAGTGTTCAATTGTCCATCGAATTGGTCTCTTGCAAAATTTTGATTAAAGCAACCATTATTAAGAGAAACACCTTTGTAGAAAATTTGTAAATCCAATTTTATTTTCATTTATTTTAGTTTCGCATAGTAGGCTTGTGCTATTCAAAATAAAATTAAACATCGCCTGTCACTAATGTCAATGTGTACAAGTGAGTTTATTAAACTAGATTATAAGCTTCTTTTTGTCATTTTTACGCTTTAATTTTAAGGAATCTTTGGACGCCCTGTATCTCGTTAAGGAGGCATTTGCGACCCTATGTTTATTAAAACTTTTCGTCTTAATTTTTCAAGTATTACCTACCCTAGAAGTATGTCAGCGGTTTTTTGAATCACCCTGTATATATAAACATCACAGGTTTAAAAACGGAAAATTGTACAAATAGAAAAAATTTTAAAATTCATGACTACGGAAGACTACAGCCGAAATACAGCCCTTTATGCTTATGCGGAGAACGGGGAAACTCTACCAAAAATTTTTAAACTGTTAATTAGTTAGATTATTGAACAAAAATAACAACAAATACCACTATACAGGGTATCACCTGAAAGACTGTCCCTGTTATTAAAATATTGATAAATAAAAAAGTTTAAATTACACTGACCATCGATATCAGTCATTGCATTCATTGGATTACCTTCCCTTACAATATGACACATCTCTAAAAATTTTCTTTTTTTTATGGTTGGTTTCTGAATCTAATACTAACATTTCGTCATATTTCATACTGTGTGACCTTAGGATAAACAATGATTTGCCAACATGCAACTGTGTTTATTCAGTTGTATGTCACTTTTATGTGCCGTAACTCTATCTTTTACTTTTTTTTGTTTGACCTATATATTTCAAATCACAATCCATACAGGGGATGCAATAAACTACACTGGACAGCTGCAATAGCAGATTTTTATCTAAAAAGTATAAAAGTTATAATGGGGTAGTTAATAAATTTTATGGTCTTCCTAAGAATCATAAACCTCAATTGAGCTTGAGACCTATTATATCTGGCATCAATAGCCCCGCCCAATAGAGGTGTTGCACAATTAGTTACTAACATACTTACCTTGGCAAATGACAGTAATAATTCCGTTTTTGTGAAAGATTCTTTTGATTTTTGTAACTTTATTAATAAATTTCAATTACCCAATGAATATGTGATATTCAGTCTAGATGTCATAGCTCTCTTTAATAATATTATGCTAAATCTATTGCCTCGGATTTAGCGAAACAAGCAATTAAGACAATGGGACAACATTAAATTGCATTGCAAAATAACAAAAATTATATTTTTACAGTTGCTAAATTTCTTGTTTGACTCCACAGTGTTCAGTTACAATAACAGTTTTTATAAACAAATTTTGGGGATGCCAATGGGTAGTCCAGTATCACCGATCCTTGCACAGTATGTATGTGATGGATGATCTTGTGAACGAATGTTTGACAAAAATCAATTTTGAAATACCTTTTTTGAAGAAATACGTTGATGACATTGTTATGTGCTCCCTCAGATAGGGTAGAACAGTTACTTGAAGTTTTCAATATAGCCCGAGAGCCAGCGACCTTTTTTAATGTCCAAAAGAGCAAAAGCTGAAAAGTTTTCCTACGCTTCATTTGGTGTCACTAGTAAAAGAATCGACCTCCAGCACTTCCGGGGGGTATAGTTGCGGCAGCCTCCCAAACACGTAAAATAATAAAATAAAAAAACTAATACCGCAAAAGCTGAGACTTTGTCAACAAGTTAATTATGTTATAAACAAAAGAAAAAACGCAATCCGCTGACTTTAGAGTGGGGGGTTATGCCTCAGCTTTTCACCTAAACAAGTCAAAAATATGCGCTAGGTAAATTGATACCGCAAAAGCTGAAATTTGGTAAAGTAATAGTCAACTTAACCAGTAATACGAAAAAAATGGTCCGCTGAAGTTTTTGTGGTGTATAAGTGCTCACCTGACGAATTGAAGGTGCAGCACATCGCTATACGCGCGGGCGCGTTGCATCTTTAACTTTATCAGCTGAGCACTTTTCCCTCACTAAATATAAAGCTGAGTATTTTTTTCATTTAACTTATTAAATTAGCTATTGTATTAACAAATTTTAGCTTTTGCGGTATGAAATATCTATAATTTTTCCATTTTTTAAGTCTTAGTAGTAATCATATAAAAATATACAACTTTTTTCGAATATTTATTTACAAGAAACGTTATGTATGAAAAAATTTAATCTATTTCATCTTCCAATTCATCACCCTCAAACTCATGGTCGCTGGAGTCAATGTCGATTCCTACCATTTCTTCCTCATCATCTGTAAATATATAATAATAATGGTAATTAATAATAATAACCACGGTAGCGTAGTCGGTCGAGCATGCCGTGGCAGGCATTTCTCGGCCAGACTTCTTATTCTGGTCCGGGTTCGATCCCTGGTGTCGGCACTGGCAATGTCGATGGATAAAGGGTGTTTGTCCGCGTTTTTTCAAGTGTAACCCCCTTCCGCACTGCCTCTGGCTTTGGATTTGGGGGTTGTCTTATTTCTGTGGTGTGTTTTATGTTATATTATTAAAAAAACGTTAATTATAAAAAATAATTTCATATAATACGAAGATTTTTAAATATTTTTAAATTGTATTTTACATACCGGGTGATTCAGCTAAAACTCCGCGAGCTAATTACTTGGAAACAAAAGAAGATATATACGTTCTGCGAGTTCTATTTGTTAAATATACAGAGTGATTTTATTTTTGTGTAGAAATAATGCCATTGGGATGGACGTCGCCGGCGTCGGGACGCCGAGAAAATATCTTTTCATTGCAGGAACTTTAAAAATATAACTGTCTAAAAGTAAAGTCTTTTTTTAACGTTTTTTGTCATATACACTTTTTCGTCAACATTAGTATTTTTTGAGATATCCCATTATTTATTTTGAACACCATAGTTTTTTAAATACAGTTTCGTTGACTTTTACTTTAAATATTAGGAATTAATAAATCGGTATGATTTGAAAAAAAGAATTTTAAGTTCAGAAATTTTGCAAAAATAATATCACTAATAAGTACTGAATAAAGGTACAAAGTACATCTTACTATTGTTAATGAATATTAACTTACTAATAAACTTTTATTCAAGAAAATTAAAATAAACTATAAGTAAAAATGATTAAAATGAATTAGTACACTAAAGGAGCTGTTCAAAATTTTCTCCATTTTGGTAGATACACATTTCGAATCGTCGTCTCAGTGCGGTATCACAGGCACTCAATAATGTGTGACGGTCAATTGCAGTACAGGCTGCCTGAATTTTGTTGCATAAATCGGCCAAATCCTCTATTGGCTCTTCATACACAATATTTTTTAAATGACCCCACAAGAAAAAATCAAGGGGAGTCAAGTCTGGTGCACGTGCAGGCCAACAAATTGGTCCATTTGTTCCAAACCACCTGTCGCCATATGTGGCGTGCAAATAATCTGTGACAATTCTTGCATTGTGTGGGGGAGCACCGTCTTGCTGAAACCACAAACTGCGCCGCACATTAATAGAGATGTTTTCTAATAACTCGGGTAATTCATTTTGGAGGAAGTTTAAATACATTTGACCATTTAGTTTACCCTCATAAAAATATGGTCCTATTAAATTGCCATCCAAAATACCACACCAAACATTAATTCCAAAAATATTTTGGTTGTGAGATATTTTGGTCCATTTTGGATTTACGTCTGACCAATAATGACAATTGTGCATATTTACCACACCATTGTTATGGAAACGGCTTTCATCAGTCCATAGTATTTTCTTCGTTATGGTATTATCTTCTTCGTACAATACGGAAAAATTAGCAAGAAAATCTAATCTGCGTTGATAATCATCGGGTCTCAAATGATGAACAATGGTTGCTTTGAATGGATGGAACCTATTATCAGAGAGCATTCTCTGACAGGAGGAATACGAAATTCCAGTTTCTTCCGAAATATTCCTTAATGAAATTGTTGGATTGTTCTCAACAGTCTGCAAAATTTGTGCCACATTGTCATTATTTCTGATAGTCCGTACTCGGTCACGTTTACTTTTCTGAAAGCTGCCATATTGCATTAAATTTGTTGCTAAATTTTTAAATGTTTTGTCGTTTGGCTGTCGTCGGCGATTAGGATATCGTAGCCTATACAATCTAGTAGCAGCTCTTGCGTTTCTACGGCATTCACCATAAATCATCATAATATCAAACTTTTCGGCATTACTATATTGAACCATAATGCGTTTTTTTTAATAAAGCACAAACAGAAAACCTGATTACCACTAAACTGTCATACAATTTATTGGTTATTTGACAATTATATAAATAACATAAGTGACATAAACCTACTAGATAACTAGATAATATTGCATATTGTATCATTTACGAATGTAAGCATTAGGGCAACTCGAATGCAGTAACTGCATCTGAACTGCATCATGTTGAACAGTGTTCTTTATAAATACTGCTATACAGAACTTCAAGTAAAAGTCAACGAAACTGTATTTAAAAAAATATGGTGTTCAAAATAAATAATGGGATATCTCAAAAAATACTAATGTTGATGAAAAAGTGTATATAAAAACGTTGAAAAAAGACATTACTTTTAGATAGTTACATTTTTAAAGTTTCTAGTAGATATATGAGGCGGGTTCTGGACCAGGAAGTGACGTGGCAAGGTCACCTGGGGTCAAGGTCACCCCAAGGTCACCAGGGGTCACGGTCACCTGAGGTCAAAGTCACCTGGGCCAAGGTCACCCCAAGGTCACCTGGGGTCAAGGTCACCTGAGGTCAAGGTCACCTGTGGTCAAGGTCACCACATAGTCAGTGTTCGTCGAGTTCGGCGCGCTCCTTCAGCGGCTTCTTGTGGGCATTGTCGTTGTGCAAGAGATGAGTGGGTGTTGGCATGCAAGAAGTGTCATGGCGGCATGGAAGTATCGTCATACAAGAAGTGTCATGGCGGCATGGAAGTATCGTCATACAAGAAGTGTCATGGCGGCATGGAAGTG
>NW_019417667.1:45667-47427 GCF_000390285.2 Anoplophora glabripennis | reverse complement strand
TTTATTGTAAATAAATATTCGAAAAAAGTTGTATATTTTTATATAATTACTACTAAGACTTAAAAAATAGAAAAATTATAGATATCTCATACCGCAAAAGCTGAAATTTGTTAATACAATAGCTAATTTAATAAGTTAAATGAAAAAAATACTCAGCTTTATATTTAATGAGGGAAAAGTGCTCAGCTGATAAAGTTAAAGATGCAACGCGCCCGCGCGTTAGCGATGTGCTGCGCCTTCAACTCGTCAGCTGAGCACTTATATACCACAAAAACTTCAGCGGACCATTTTTTCCGTATAACTGGTTAAGTTGACTATTACTTTACCAAATTTCAGCTTTTGCGGTATCAGTTTACCTAGCGCATATTTTTGACTTGTTTAGGTGAAAAGCTGAGGCATAACCCCCCACTCTAAAGTCAGCGGATTGCGTTTTTTCTTTTGTTTATAACATAATTAACTTGTCGACAAAGTCTCAGCTTTTGCGGTATTAATTTTTTTATTTTATTATTTTACGTGTTTGGGAGGCTGCCGCAGCTACACCTCCCGGAACTGCGCGAGCTGGAGGTCGATTTACTTACTAGTGATACCAAATGAAGCGTAGGAAAAATTTTCAGTTTTTGCCAAATGAGTAACTCAAAACGGTTGCTGACTCTCGGGCTAATAGCTATAACCCTATTTTGCAATTTACCATCGAACAAGAGGACACCAATAATAAGAGTGTACCTTTTTTGGATACAAGACTCATCAGGAGAGATGGTAACATTTTGGCATGGGAAACCTGAATCAACAGGCAGATTTTTTACATTAGGTATGAGTATTTCCACACACAACAACAAAGAATTAATTTGATTCTGGGTATGAGAACTAGAGTATTAGCTACAAGTCATCACACTTAAAAACATTAATTTACAACATTTGTACAATTTATTTATTAAATGTGGTTATCCACTTCCTCTTCTAAAAAGTCTTTTGTTCTCGAGATTACAGTTACAGGGTGTTCAAAGCTATCGGAATAATAACTCAGTAATACAAAATGTTAATTATTTTTCAGTACCACATTTAGGTGCAGTTTCTGCCAAATTTAAAAAAAATGTTTGTCTAGACAAGGTGGTGTCAAGTTGGCTTTTTAAAAATCATTTAACGATATATAACCGTTTTACTAAATTAAAAGATAAAGATCTGCTATTGCAGCGTTCCAGTGTAGTTTATTGCATCCCATGTGTGGATTGTGAATTGAAATATATAGGTCAAACATGACAAAAACTAAAAGATAGAATTACGGCACATAAAAGTGACATACGACTGAATAAACACAGTTGCCTGTTGGCAAACCAATGTTTATCCTCAGGTCACGTTATGAATTATGACGAAATTTTTATATTAGATTCGGAAACTAACCCTAAAAAAAGAAAATGTTTAGAGATGTGTCATATTGCAAGGGAAAGTAATCCAATGAATGCAATGACTGATATCGATGGTCTCAGTGTAATTTATACTTTTTTATTAAATCAATATTTTAATAACAGGGACAGCCTTTCAGGCGACACCCTGTATAGTGGTATGTGACCTTTGTTGTTATTTTTGTTTAATAATAATACTAATTAACAGTTTAAAAATTTTTGGTAGAGTTTCCCCGTTCTCCGTATAAGTATTAAGGGAACAAAAACTTTAATATTTTTTCACTTTTTTCCTCCTTATCTGATATTCGTACCTAAAAGACAGGCGACATTGTTCATTTTGTTTGATTTCGGCTCTAGTCT
>NW_019417667.1:34968-42342 GCF_000390285.2 Anoplophora glabripennis | reverse complement strand
GGGGATGTCGTCAATTGGTGGTTGAAAGAAAACTCTTATTTAACTTAAACCAAGCTTTCGATAATTATTTATTATCTTTTTCAAGGTTACTGGCTAAAATGTACAACAAAACATTAATATAATGAAATAATTACATAAAATGGGTACTTACTTCAGTTGACAGAGTTACATCTTAAAACTTAATGGATAGTATAAAATTTTTATTTTTATTTTCATTGTTCTGAATAGCTGTCTAGTCTCGACTGAATAAAATTTTAAACGTAAAATAAGTCTACTAAGTATTAATCTTATCACAGACAGGCAGGGAGAAAAAACTGGAATTTAATTTTTCTAACATTATAAAAAATTTTAAAATTATGAACAATTATAAATATACAATGTCAATTTTGTTTAGATAATGACGACAAATATGAGTAATTCATAACTAAATTTCGTGGATCTCGTTTTTTATTTAAAGCATCATCATTAAAGGCTGTTTCAAAAGCTTCCAAAAAAATTCTTTTATTATAATTATTTTCTGTACAAATTACCATTCGCTAAAATTTGGTTTTTAGCTGAATTTTGCTGAATTTATTCAAAATAAAGTAATACCAGATAATTATGTTATTATTAGTTTAGATGTTATATCATTGTTTACAAACATACCTTTAGATTTAGTTATGGAAAGCATAAGGGGAATATGGGATTTGATAAGTTCACACACAGAGATACCATTATTAGTAGAATTTTAAAAATAGAATTTATTTTTGATTCAACTTTTTTTATTTTTAATCGGAAATTTTATAAACAAATTAGTGGTATACCTATGGGAGCTTATATCAGTCCAATTTTGGTTCAATATGTAATAGATGATTTATTAGATAAGTGTATACCAAAATTAAATTTTAATCTGCATTTTTAAAGAAATACGTGGATGACATAATCTGTGTTGTACCTAAAAATGAAATAAGGCATATTTTAAACATTTTTAATGGATATGATGAACATATTCAGGTCACCATTGAAATTGAAACAGATAGTACTGTACCTTTTCTCGATACGAGACTAATTAGGACACTAAATAACACAATTATAATAGATTGGTACATAAAACCTACTAATAGCCAACAATTTATGAATTACTCAAAACATACGAAAAAAAATGAAAATAAATTTGGTGTTGGCAATGAAAACAAGAATACAAAGAATCAGCCATCCTAGTCTAGCGAACAAAAATTTAAAAATACTTTACATTTTTAAAAAAAATTCTTACCCATGTTTTTTTTTTGAAAAGGTTAATTTTTAATACAAGCGATCAACTTACTGGAATTAATCCCACAGGTGTTCCTGAACATAATTTGCAAGATAATAATAACAATAATAATGATAGTAATAGTGATCAATCAAACCAACTGGCCCTTTATGCCTCTATTCCTTTTATTGAAAATATTACCCCAAATTTGTTAAATGTTTTTAAAAATGAAAACCACATTAAATTAACACAAAAATATACAAAAAAAAAATTGGCAATATACATAATAAATTAAAACACACTGATGATAATTTAAAAAGGTCAGTATATGGCATTCCTTGTAACAATCGTGATAAAATTTATATAGGTCAAACGTGTTGAACTGGTTCTCTGTACACTCTTTCTTTCAAGAGGCCCCAAAGGAAGTAATCAAGCGACGACAAGTCAGGAGACCTTGCTGGTCAACAAATAGGACTCAATGTTCCAATTATTTGGTTGAAAGTAATCGCGCACCAAACATTTACTTTTTTGAACCTTTGATTTCTTGAAGTAACTGTAAAGGAAGAAAATCTTGCGACCAAAAACGACAATTTTGCGACGATACTACTCTATTGGTAGAAAAAGTGGTCTCATCGGAAAAAATTATATTTTTTTGAAAATTCTTCTAGAGTGTGAATTACTTTTGGTTTGAAAGCCTTAAACTTATTTTCTACCAAAATCCTCTGAATATGTGTCTTGCTAACATCTATTTGTTTAGATATCTTCCTTAGTGACACTTTCAGGTTTCCTTCTACCGAATTCAAAACTAGTATTGTGGNCCATCTTCTAGAGTGTGAATTACTTTTGGTTTGAAAGCCTTAAACTTATTTTCTACCAAAATCCTCTGAATATGTGTCTTGCTAACATCTATTTGTTTAGATATCTTCCTTAGTGACACTTTCGGGTTTCCTTCTACCGAATTCAAAACTAGTATTGTGGCTGCATCATCGTCATCGTGTCTCTTTTTTGACCTTTTTACGTTTGTTGCATCACCAGTTAAATCAAATTTTCGAATTAACATCTGAATATTTTTCATAAAACAATTCAATTGCTTGGCTATAAGAAATATTACCGATACCGTAATATTTAACAAGATAAATGCGATGCTGTAAAGTAAGCATTATTTGAATAAAATTAAATATCAACACCTAATGTCACAACTAATGTCAAATAATTATTGATAACAATTGCCTTCTACAAATTATTGGTATTTTGATTATTTCCTTTCGGGCTTCTTGAAGGAAAGAGTTTACAGAGAACCAGTGTTTAATAATGAAACTGCTGGTGGACTGTAGTTAGTTATTTTATTTTCGTATTTACAGACAATACAGTGAATTTTGTATTTATTTATGATTAAGGTCGTGCACTCTCACTGACAATTGCACCCATACTGCCGGCTCGGAGCGTTCTCTTGCCACCCTCGTCTTTCATTTAGGCACTTGACACTGAAACGTACGCAAAAGATCTCTAGCGAGCACACACGCGGCACACAAATGTTCTATTCCCAACGTTTAACTATTTTGTCTTTGGTTCTCACGGATGCCACTCGCGCGATCCCATCACTACCAAAATGTAACTGCTGCACTCGACCCAATTTCCATTCAGTAGGCCTTGCCAGGTCGTCTTTGAGGAGAACCAAAGCACGCTCACGAAGTTCTCCTTGTGTGGATTTCCATTTTGATCTTTGTTGCAATTCAGAGATATATCCAGTTGACCATCTTCTCCAAAAATGCTGGCACATTTTCTGAATTAATTGGAATCGACTAAGTCGATTACTCTTGATGTCGGTAACATTCTCGTCAGGAGCAGAAATCAAGGGCCTTCCGATGAGGAAGTGAGTCGGGGTCGCCTAATAAAGGAGAAATTGGTCTGGAATTTAAAATGGACTCTATCTGTGTAGTAACCGTTGCAAATTCTTCAAAGGTTAATTTGGACTCAGCTAAAACTCGTTTTAAGTGATGTTTAAGGCTTTTGACCCCAGCCTCCCAGAGACCACCAAAATGGGGGGAGTATGGAGGTAAAAATTGCCAATTAATACCTTCATCGGAACATTTACTTAAAATATCGGTCTCATTTGTGTTAAGGTGGCGATATTCCTGGCCGAGAAATAGTGAAATTTCTGGCGTTTTTAGGTACTGAAATCTTTAAAAGTAAAACGTGTAGAACAAAAGTAAGCACAAAAATAAAATCCTTGATGTTTTGTTTATTCATTGTTACCATTTAAATTCACCCAAATAAAATAATAACTAAAAATAAGCGTTTGTAAAACATGCGTTTGCTGTTATCCTAACCCCACATTTTAAGAATTATTTTCACGTACTTATAAATAAAAGTAAACAATTTTATATGTAGGACTAAGCAAGTAAATGTTATAAGAATATTTACATGTGGAGTTATATATAAAAAAGTATTTTCGTAGATTTCAGTACCTAAAACCTTAATGGTTTGATCGTTTTTTGCACCTGTTTATTCGATTTACTGCGGCGTCTTTGAAAATACTCAGGTGGCATGACATAACATTCCTATTATTTGATAAGCTTTAGATTATTCAGTTATTAAATGTTTGAAATTATTTGTCTTTGCGGAAAACACTATTTAAAGAATATGGGGCCCTTAAGAAGTCTGGTAAGTTCGCGCTTAGCGCCGACAAAATTCGTACCATTGTCGGAAATAATTTTGAGGGGTTTGCCACTACGAGAAACAAAACGTCTGAGCGCTAGAATAAAGGAATCGGTTGATAAACTTGAGACGATCTCTAAATGAATAGCGCGTGTACTGAAACATATAAAAACACTGATATAGCACTTTTCTAGTTTGAATCCACGAGTCCTACGATCTCTTATTAAAAAGGGTCCGGCATAATCGACGCCAGTTATAGTAAACGGACTTGATGGATTCGCACGCTCTTGTGGGAGGTTTCCCATTATGGGTTTTACAATTTTAGGTTTAAATCTGAAACATTTCAGACATTTTCTTGTTGTTATTCTGGCTAGATTTCGCCCATTGATTGGCCAATATTTACTACGTATTGTATATAGCAAAAGTTGAGGACCAGCATGTAAAAGCTTGATATGCTCATGTTTAAATAACATTTTCGTAAAGTTATGTTTGGTATCGAGAAGCAAAGGATGCTTCTTTTCAAATTTGAAATCGGAATTTTTAAGTCTTCCGCCCACCCTTATCAAGCCTTCCTCATCCAGGAACGGTGATAAACCCAATAACTTGCTTCCCTTCGTTACGGAAGAATGCTCAATAAGTGAACGCAGGTCGTCAGGAAACATTTCCTTCTGTGCAATTGCGACTAAACATTTTATAGCACTGGTTAATTTCTGCGCATTTAAGGGGCCTATTTTACACTCACGTAGACAGTTGTTCTTGAACCTTAATAAATAGGCGTTGTAACTTAACTGTAAATTCTGAAAAGCGGTCAAAGATGAAATTTGTCATGGATGTGACTACAGATTTTAATTCCGGAATTTCTACCTCCTGCCTCCTGCTTGCTAGGCGGCCAGCAAGAGAACCTTAACCAATCCGGTCCATGCCACCACAATTTGGAGTCCAATAATTGGCTTGCGCATAAATCTCGAGAAATTAAATCAGCTGAATTATGGTAAGTTGGAACATAGCGCCAATTCTCGTAATCTGTTATTTTTTGTATTGTGCAAACTCGATGGCTAACAAATGTTTTTAGTAGGTGTGGGCTTGTTTTTAAGCCCATACGATAGAGGAATCCGACCAATATGTTACACAACTAAAGTTCATGTTCATAGATTTTGTCATGCTCTCGACAAGTTTGGCCAAAAGAAGCGCGGCACATAATTTTAACCGCGGTATAGTGAGCGATTGGAGAGGCGCGATCTTTGATTTGGCACATAGCAGACGCACAAATATCTCTCCGCTTCTATTTGTACTTCATATATACACGCAGGCACCATAACCTTGTTCGGAAGCGTCTGAGAATCCATGCAACTGTATATTTGTGTGTGCCGGGCACACAACATGTCGTGGTATTTCTATGCTGTTTAAATTGGGTAGATCTGCCTGAAATCTGACCCAAGTAATCATTAATGGACCAGGCAATGGTTGGTCCCAGGATAATTTTGCGGCCCATCCCATAATTTTTGCATTAGTATTTTAGCAAGTATTGTGCAAGGACTCACTAATCCCAACGGGTCGAAGATTTTCGCGATGATTGATAAGACTGATCGCTTAGTAGCCTTTTCTTCGAAAGAATTCTTGATATTATATTTCAACACGTCCGAGTGGCATGACCATATTAAACCCAAAGTTTTTGCATCCTCGTCGGCAGCAAATTCTAATATTCCGCAGTGGGTACCGCAAGCTAGGTTTTTGATTATATCAGGTTGATTGGAATACCATTTTCGCAATTCAAAACATCCCGATTTTAAAACTTTATAAATATCGTTTGCGATTTGCGACGCTTCCATCGTGGTGTCTGCTCCGGTTAGCAAGTCGTCTACATAGAAATTGCGACGAATAATATTCGCTATCTTGAACTCACTGGCCTCACATTCGCGCGCGAGCTCGAAAATACAACGTATCGCCAGGAAACTTACACATGCCTGGCCATACGTCGCTGTGTTTAAAGAATACATTTTAAACGCCTTAGAAGGATTTGGTCGCCAAATTATCTTTTGAAAACAACTTTGTTCCGTTTCTATCAGCACCTGTCGGTATATTTTAGCAATGTACGCTGAAATGACATAGGTGTGTTTGCGAAATCTGAGAAGTATTGAAAATAAATCATCCTGTAAGACAGGGCCTATCCTTTGTATATTGTTTAGAGATATTCCGTTAGTAGAGGGAGCACTTGCGTCAAAAACAACGCGGAGTTTCGTAGTTTTGCTTCCCCCGCGCACAACTCCATGATGTGGCATAAAATATTCGATATTTTCCACGTCATTTTCTACCAAGCTCATATGACCTGATTTTTAGTGTTCTCCCATAAATTCCACATAACGTTCCCTTAGTTTTGGATTTTTTGCCAATTTGCGCTCTGTGCTGTAGAAGCGATTTATTGCCTGCGCTCGCGATTCGCCTAAACATTGAGGTGGTTGTTTAAGTGACATTGATACTATAAACCTGCCATCCGATGCTCTACGCGTATTTTCGCGGAAACTCGATTCACAAGCCATTTCCTCGTCCGACATCGGCTTTGGCATATTGAGTTCCTCTATTTCCAAAATTTTGAAATGACTCTATGTAAATCTATTGCGACCGTGTTTACCATGCACTTAGTACCGTTTTTAAATGATGAGCCCATTGGCCCTGATACCACCCAACCCAGCCTTGTTTCCTGAAATATCGATTTGTTGCTACCATTGGAAATTTTCCCGGAACATAGTAGATCCCAAAACAGATCCTCACCGATAAGCATATCGATTTTTGCTGGTTTATTAAATTCAGGATTCGCTAACAAAATTTCTTTTGGCACAATGATTTTAGATATATTTATTTTATTACTGGGTAATTTATCTGTAATTTCAGGCAGCACAAAACACGTTAAATTTATTTGATAATTGGTACACAATGATTTTATTGTTACCTGACATTTATCTTGTACCTGTAATAAATTACTGGATATGCCTGATACTGTCACATTTGCGCTTTTTCTTTTTAAACCGAGTTTTTGACACATACTTGAAGTTACAAAGGATGACTGGGATCCGCAATCTAGCAAACAACGTACTTGATACATCTTATTTTATATACTCTTTACATTTACGCAGGCCGATGATAAAAATACGTAATTGTCACGGGAATATTTTACGCGAGATTCAAAAACACTCGTACTACTTGCAGCCTCAGGTGGTTCGCGTTTTTCCTTGTTTTCATTGGCGCTCGCGTTTGGCTCGTTAAGATGTAGGAGCGTATTGTGCCACTTATTATATTTTGTGCAAGGACCTAACCTACACCTTTTGACATTATGACTCCCTCTTAAGCAGTTTAAACATAAATTTGATTTTTCAGCGAATTGAACTCGTTCCTGTACGGATAGCTTTGCAAATTCATCGCAGGAATAAATACTATGCGTTTTTTTGCAAAAGTTACATGCATAATTACCTGTAGTGAGCAACCCTCTA
>NW_019417667.1:32729-33855 GCF_000390285.2 Anoplophora glabripennis | reverse complement strand
GTTCTGCTTTTCCCAGCAAAAATTCAACTCTCGTAAGACGGCCCATAATTTGCTTCTACTGATTTTTGGCAAATCGTTGTCCTCTGAAAGTTCACTTAAAATTTTGTTTAGCGTTGGTATTTCTTTTTTAAAATAAAATGAGTGTACTTTAGTCACTAAACACAAGTCGAATTTTACTCTACTGCACTAGCACGTCTTCGTATATTCAGCTCTAAGACTGGATTGATCTGTCACAATACACTGGCTCCTGCCCTATGATGTATCCAGTAAAATATACTAATGTACACCCATTACCTGAAACGAAATATTAGCACGCCCATGGCCGGTTCTTATCTCGGGGTTTTATTACTCTCTTTCATTTCCAAACAGACTATACATTGTTTAGCGTTGGACGTTTTTTTAATTCCTTTGCGAATTTTTCTCCGATTAATTTTGAAACGAATAAAAATATTAACACTGTCATGAATCTATTGGTTCACCCAAATTTTTTAAACACAAATGCTGATTTATGGTATCGATAAATCTCCTAATATAATAGGACGTTTCCTTGTGCAAAGATTCTAGACCGAATAACGATTTGACATGGTTGTGAATTAACATGTTTACAGAGTGTTTCCCACGCGTCATCGTAACCTTGTTGCGAGAACTCAACTAGCGTTAAGGTTTAAGGTATTTTACTCTTCACTGTTCTTCTTTTCCAATTTTTTTGAACGCCCTGTACATTAAATTGAACAAATGACTATCTTGCCAAAGGCTTCTGGACAAGCAAAAATTTTTTTGAAGAATGATTTTTTTAACAATTGAAATTTTGTATCCATTTCAGGTATAGGCAACCCGACTGACATATTAAACGTTTCAAAGTAACCAATGACAATCATGCCGAGTATGTATCCCATTTTATCATAATAACAGTTATGTTATTTCAGGGTTGTTAACGTTACCTATTAAGATATAACATGCATGTTATTGAGGAATTTAGCAAATACTCGTATTGCAATTTTGTTGTTTTTTGAAGACGCTTTTGTGTCGACATTTTTAATAATAATTATGCAAAATTATTATAAACAAGAGTCAGTATTAGACAAAAACACATATAACTGACATATGTCTTTTAGATTATGAAACA
>NW_019417667.1:11272-29225 GCF_000390285.2 Anoplophora glabripennis | reverse complement strand
TTTTTTATAAGAAGTAATTTTGCATTTTGATTCGTTCCAAAATATTGATGAGAACCCCAGATATTTAGAAAAATCTGTTTTGAGCAGGGGCGAACTTTGAAGATGTATTTCACCCCTAAACATGTTTTTCCGCCGATAAAAAAAAAATACGTCTTAATTTTTTTTTGTTTTGTGTGGTTTTTCCCCAAATTCATGCTCAATAAATTAACTTTAGTAGCAAACTGTTGTCATAAAGCATTAATAAGTTTTAATTGTGATGGTTTTGTTCTGCCGGTAGTCGTAGTCTGTTGTTATGAAACATGAAACAAATACCTCCAACGTAGAGCGCAAACTCGTAAATAACGGGTACGTACAACATAAAATAGCGGCCGTGTTCTGTTTCATTTCATTACAATTAAATAACATGTATCTTTGACGGATACTTATAAAATATATGTTATTACGGCATGTTATTTACAAACGTTATTTCTAACATAACATTTTAACGTAAATGGGATACATACTCGGCCTGAATATAACTCTTATATTTTGTTTACGGGGGTTATCATATACAGGTCTGGTCGTATTTTTATTTCCGATACAAAATTAGTTAGTCTCCCGTAATAAGAATTTGCAGAGAATTTGATTTTCTATAATATGATGCAGCAAAATACAGGGTGTTCCATTTGAATTTAAAAAGTTTTGTCGGTTTTAAGTTTTCAAAATGTAACGTGAAAAATGACACTTAGCATCATTTTCTTGAGGTAATTTTGATAGCGGAAGGTAGTGCATCATCTTATGTTCTTTGTGTATTCCGAAAGGCCAGTGAAAGCTTCCAGAACGAAGAAAGATATAAGGAATTTTCGAAACGCTTGCATCTGTCAAATTTTTTGTAAATCTGTAAATTGTCTTGTCGATAATGCAATAATATATAAGGTGTTCAATTTAAAATAACGAAGTTGATAGTATTATTTTCATTGATATCTGATAACACCGTAAACAAAATTTCAGAATTGTATTTGGTTCCTCTGAAACGTCTAATAGGCCACTTACCGTGAAGAACCCTGTATATTGACATTTTTTTTATTGTAGGTAGCATGGGTGATTATAATTATTTCAAACATGGTTGTATGGAACTGACATTGGAAATTTCTTGTTGTAAATATCCGAAAGAAAACTTTCTAAAACACATTTGGTTGGAAAATAAACAGGTAAAGTATCTTTTCAACTGGCAAGTAAGTATTGCGATGTAATATTTTTTCTCATGTTCATTTTGCTTTCTCTAAACAATGTGAAAGAAAGCAGCTAATGTCGTCAATATTGATATGTCGACGGCCATTCTGGAAATTATAAAGAGCAGATTAATAACTGACAGAAAACTATTTAATTATCTCCACTCCAAATATATCAACTATTAAAAATAAATTAATCACTAATTACAATAATAAGTAAATATCTAAAACAAAAATATAGAACTACATAATACAATCATAATGAAAAATTATCTCATGGTACTTAAAATAGAAGAGTACTACAAGGACTGCCAAAATATGCAGATTGATTCATAAATTATTTAGAAAGGTACCAACATCCTTTTAAATAGTAAAATAAATATCCACTAAACAGACCTAGATTCAGAAATGAGATACATTGCCTAAAAAGTAAGGTTTTACTAAAACGACAGCCGAAACAGATCGACTTGCAAATTATTTGGAGAAGTACAAACACAATGGAGCTTGGTGCACACCTCCTGTGCAGAACGCCTGTCGAAACGTCCCTTAAATATTAAATTAAATGACTCGACTGTAATAAAACGACTGCTAAAAAGAGTAGAAACATCCTCTTAAATAGAACACCAATTAATGGTCTATCTAGAAATGCCACAGGGCTAGGCCCTCGTCACCTTTAAGACTATTGCACCGCAAGCCACAAGAAAAATCTATTTTTTATACATTAATGTCTTTCAGGTATTTTCCTTTCGTCTGTTGTTCGCATATTCTGTTTACATACTGAGTTACATATTTCTACAAGCGATCATAGTGCATTGCTGTTTATATCCCGTGGCTGTAGTACTTCATCTGCAATTCAAATTTATGTCGTTTATTTCCTGAAAATGTCATCCATTTNTCCATTTAAAATAACGAAGTTGATGGTATTATTTTCATTGATATCTGATAACCCCGTAAATAAAATTTCAGAATTGTATTTGGTTCCTCTGAAACGTCTAATAGGCCACTTACCGTGAAGAACCCTGTATATTGACATTTTTTTTATTGTAGGTAGCATGGGTGATTATAATTATTTCAAACATGGTTGTATGGAACTGACATTGGAAATTTCTTGTTGTAAATATCCGAAAGAAAACTTTCTAAAACACATTTGGTTGGAAAATAAACAGGTAAAGTATCTTTTCAACTGGCAAGTAAGTATTGCGATGTAATATTTTTTCTCATGTTCATTTTGCTTTCTCTAAACAATGTGAAAGAAAGCAGCTAATGTCGTCAATATTGATATGTCGACGGCCATTCTGGAAATTATAAAGAGCAGATTAATAACTGACAGAAAACTATTTAATTATCTCCACTCCAAATATATCAACTATTAAAAATAAATTAATCACTAATTACAATAATAAGTAAATATCTAAAACAAAAATATAGAACTACATAATACAATCATAATGAAAAATTATCTCATGGTACTTAAAATAGAAGAGTACTACAAGGACTGCCAAAATATGCAGATTGATTCATAAATTATTTAGAAAGGTACCAACATCCTTTTAAATAGTAAAATAAATATCCACTAAACAGACCTAGATTCAGAAATGAGATACATTGCCTAAAAAGTAAGGTTTTACTAAAACGACAGCCGAAACAGATCGACTTGCAAATTATTTGGAGAAGTACAAACACAATGGAGCTTGGTGCACACCTCCTGTGCAGAACGCCTGTCGAAACGTCCCTTAAATATTAAATTAAATGACTCGACTGTAATAAAACGACTGCTAAAAAGAGTAGAAACATCCTCTTAAATAGAACACCAATTAATGGTCTATCTAGAAATGCCACAGGGCTAGGCCCTCGTCACCTTTAAGACTATTGCACCGCAAGCCACAAGAAAAATCTATTTTTTATACATTAATGTCTTTCAGGTATTTTCCTTTCGTCTGTTGTTCGCATATTCTGTTTACATACTGAGTTACATATTTCTACAAGCGATCATAGTGCATTGCTGTTTATATCCCGTGGCTGTAGTACTTCATCTGCAATTCAAATTTATGTCGTTTATTTCCTGAAAATGTCATCCATTTATACTTTTCCCTTGACTATACCTAAGAATTTCTCCGTCTGCGTTCCAACTTTATTCACTCATTTTTCGTCAAGTTATATGTTTCAAAATTCACTATATCGATTGGCGAGTGTATTCAACAGTTTCTTTCTTGTAATGTCTATTTTCTCAATGCCTCTTTATAGAATAATTATATCATTTGTACATACATCTCCCACACATAAATTGGCCACTGTAAGACTTCTCTGTAGAAGAATTAGTCATCCATTGTCAGTAATAAATAAAGCAAGGCAAATATGCACGAAAAAATACAAAAAATATGCGCATATATATACAGCGTGTCCCGCTGTAATGTCCGGAAGAGAAAAAAGGTTTTTATTTGTGGGTTTACGACAAAAAGTCACTCTTTGTAAAAACTCCTGCTTGTTCCAAAACGGTCAAAACTGTTAAAATATTTGTCATTTTTTATACAGGGTGTTCAGTATTTAGAAAAATATTGTTAGTCGCCAAGAGTAAAGTACCGTTATTTTTTACAATAACGAAAAATATTATCAGGGATGTCATTTAGGATCCACAGCGGATTAAAAATTTGGGGTTTCACTAATTTCTGTTGATTTGTTTTTATACAAGACGGGCACCTGATTATGCGTGCTATAATAGATAGAGGAGATTAAAATGACAGATGCTGTGGCTATAACAACCAAATAAATAATGTTTACTATCTTCTGCCAAAATAACTTTGAGATTAATTAGGTAATATTTTATTTGAGATTACAATGCTCACTCTCGAACAAAAAGTATTTATTGTTCAGTGCTATGGCTTGGGTGAAGAAATATCATTCGCGACAGTTCAAAGACGATTTAATGAGAAATGGCCTGACATAATAATCACAGATAAGACTATATAACGGATTGTACAAACATTTATAAACAATGCTTTTGTATTAAAAAAGTGATGCAATAAAAAAGAAACGTCTCAAAGACATCTTTAAGAAAAAGAGCTCAGATATTGGAAACGTTAGTAAGTCTCGTTTACAAAGATCCAAATTTTCGGATTAATTGTAGACGACAGTATTAAAAATAAGTTAACGTTTGGTGTGCCTTTTTTTATTTTGGAGTAGTTGGTCTATTTTATAGAGGGAAACTTGAACCATCATTCTTATTTGCAGTTACTAAGTACGTTTTTCTTAATAGACGAGCAAAATTGCAACGCTAAGTCGCTTGGTTATCGAAATAAAAAAAACTGCCGTAGAACCAGGTCAGACATGGTAGGTTTTATTAAGCATGTGATTGGGCATGTGAAATCGTATTTTACGACATTTTTTGTTGGTCGGGATCTTTTTAATTTCGAAAAAAATAAAAAAATCTATTTTTATGAGAATATGTCCACCGTTATATCTCAAAAAATAATTTTGTAACTTTTGACATTACTAATGGATTTTATAAAACTCGCTTTTTCATTTCGCTAGAAATCAGGAGAACTTGATATTTAAATTTTGTGTAATACAATTTTCACCAATCGATAAACTTTTTTATTTATGATTTTTTAAATATACATGCAGCGAAGAAAATGAAGCCCAAACATTACATAAATTTTTGAAATAATTAGTTTTTTCCTAAAGCTTATAGTTTGGCAACAAGCGATTATTTCATAGCGCGCTAAACTGATGCATGGGGCGTCCAACGTAATGTGNATAATATAAATAAATAAGTATAATAAAGACATGTTAAATTAATTTATCAGTAATAAATAAATGTTATACGAACGTGTAGTTTTTATTTTTTTTAACAAATTAATATATTAATTTATAAACATTTCTATTTGTTCAATTAAAATATACGTATTGTCAATTGTGACAATGCTCAACAAACAGAGGTATCAGATAAGACGATGTTCTTCAAGAAGTCGACGAAGAAATTGATGTGCAGTTTGATAATATGATTGAAGAAATATGATAATAGGCCCATTCAGTGATATATAATTTTAAACTTTTTCTTTCATTTTCTGATAGTATTTAACCACCTAAATATATCTAAAAAAAATTAGGTCAATAGGATTAATAAGTGATATATTTAATTCTGAATTTGTAAGACCTTTAAAAAGGTCAACACTGCGAGAGAACAGGTAATGACGTCACGATACCGGCCACTCGCCAGCAGTCGGAGAGATAAATCTCATTTTATACGGCTTCTAAGAAAGAGACGACAGTCTGTTTTCGGCTGCCTCGTCTAAACTGATGTGTAGATATTTGCTATACTTTTACCTATATTATATATCTATATTTTTAAGTGTATAAATAGAAAGTGTATAAGAGATATACATCAAGTCTTGTTGAAATGCATTTTTCACACAACATATTTATTATAAACATAGAATGTCTTGGAATATCTAAATACATTTTCGGATTTTTCTCAATGACGTAATTTTGCCTTCCATTTTGTGTACAAATGTACCCAACGTACTAGACTCGGTACTTGTGAATGTATGTGACGACGTGTATGTGCCAGCAGTACTTTGACTTGTATTTGAAGCAACTCAGAACCACCCTCGTTTTTCTTTGGTTGCCCGTATAGGGGGTTGTAAAATATTATTTTTTAAATAAATTGCTTATAGGTCCCTCTCGCAACGTATTTGGAAATTTTTGTGGACGGGAACGTTTAGATGGGGTAGACATTTTTTTTTCGGCGTATATTTGAAAATTCTGCTCTAAATGTTTAAATAATAGTATTTATAACCCCCTAGACGGGCAACCAAAGAAAAACGAAGGTGGTTCTGAGTTAGGTTATAGGTCCCTCTCGCCGAAGTATTTCGAAATTTTTGTGAACGGGTATGTTTAGATGGGGTAGAAATTTTTTTTGGCATAAATTTTAAAATTCTGCTCTAAATGTTCAAATAATAATATTTACAATCCCCTAGACGGCAACCGAAGAAAAACGAGAGTGGTTCTTAACTGCTTATAGGTCTCTCTCGCCAACGTATTTCGAATTTTTTGTGAACACAAACATTTAGAGGGGATAGTATTTTTTTCCGGCATAAAGTTGAAAATTGTGCTCTAAATGTTCAAATAATGTTTTACAACCCCCTAGACGTGCAACCAAAGAAAAACGAAGGTGGTTTTGAGTTGCATATCGTGGTTGGGGAAACCGTGGATAACATCACAAAACTTTTCATATTTCAGTAATGAGATAAATATTTTATTCGGAGTCGATCCTGAGGTACTTTTGCAGCCTGGAACTATACAATATTTGTACAATCCTCGGTTTCGACCCATTTAGACATAAAAACAATGATTAACGAAACTGCCAAGCGAACCACACACCGCACCGTATGTATTAATATAGAATGGGATGAGAGCGAGCGTAAGCGCGTGCGGAATGCTCCAGTCGCCCGTACCGGTATTATGACGTCAGGCAATGGTTGCTCAACGTTTTTCCGCGGTCTGTTTTCATTAATTTATTTCACACATTTCTCGTTGAAACAAAAAATTGATTTTTGGCATACTAACTAATTAAAACATAAACTTTTGGAATATGCAAAAAAATTCTACTGAATGGGCCTATTCAGTTAAGTCCAACTCATTATCAAGTGGTAGTGATATTCAGGAAAATATATTACTTCCCAAAGAAATGTCTTGTCTTTTGGCACTTCATTGTCTTACCGGTTATTGTGACACTACTAGGGATTTTTTTAAAATAGGAAAAAAATTTACATTTGACGTTCTTAAAAAAAATATTGTCCTTCAAAACTTATTAGAATTGCCAATGCTGTCTAATGACGAAGCTTTAGAAATCGTTACAAAACTGGTTCTTTTACTGTATAAAACCAAATATAAACGAATTCAGAAATTAAATGAACTAAGAATAAAATTAGCAACAACAACAAAAAACCGTCATGGGAGCTTCCTCCAATTGACTGCGCTTTTTACCAATACTTTTTAAGGTAAACGTATATATTTAAATAATAAATTTCTTAGCTAATATATTATAATTAACTATCGCGGATATGTATGAACTTACAGTATGGTACAACAGCAATATAGCAACACAACATAAATTCCAATATTTTCCAATGATGTCAATTCCTGATTTTGTTCGACAATCAATAAGCATTTATTGTTCCAATAAAAATTGTGATAATCGAAAATGCGGGTGCGTTAAAGAAGGTCTAAAATGTTATAATGAGTGTAAATGTCGCCCTTAACTTTAATAACTTTATTAAATATTTCAACTAAGATAAGAAGATGACGAATTAGAATGTTTTTAATATAGGGCCTAAATTGTCAAAATATAAAAATTGTGGCAATAAATGATTTTTTATCAATAATAATTATTAATGGCAATTGTTATAACTATGGTGTTTGTCATACTGATATATTTATAAAATATGTCAAAATGTCATACGAACCAATTTTATAAATAATACCTATAATTTATGCCCTTGAATAAATATGTATAAGACACCAACCTTATATAGGCGGAAAAAAAATTTAAACAGCTCTCAAAATTCGCTAGTTTTTTTACCTTAGCTGTATAAAATAGGTACTACTCCACACGCAGACAACGCGACGCTGCGATATGATATTATGCAGACGATAGGCGATAAACAGTCTAATGCGAGAGCCAGGTGTGCAAAAATGTGGCTTCAGTTTGTTTAAAAAAATTGCNTCTCGCTTTGCAAGAAATCCTCTCATGACGACGTAAATTGTCACTACGAGTAAACGTTTTACCACATCCACTACATAAATGCATTTTGCTATATTCCACGTTCCTGACGAAGAACTTGACTCTAAATGATTTCAGCTTACCCCATTCCATCCTTTTAAATATCGGGTTTGAGAGTGTGGGCGGAGCATTCCTTGTTTACTAAATGACGTCACTTCAAAGTCATTCAATGTCGAATGCCTCCTCCCATATACAGAGGTCAACTGAAGGTCACCGTGACCTCTATCAATGTCATTCAGGTCACGGATGACGGCATCCAAGGTCATCCCAAGATCACCCAAGGTCGAAAGTGGAGGGGGGAGTCTCAGCACCGGCTATAATAACTAACTACTTCTAATATTTAAGATGTAAAAAATATCTTAATCATTCATGTCTCTAGGTAAAAAGTCAAGTTAGTATCCGAATACGATAGGTCAATATTCACTCAGCGGTCAGGAGTGGTCTGTAAATTAGTTTGAATAATAATTTGAAAATATTTTTTTCCAGCATAAATATGCATTTTAAATTTTTTTTGAATCACATTCATATTCTACTCATTCTTCCTTGTACTCGTATTCCCTTTAAATTAATGACGTTATGACTGAATTACCCTGTATAACTATTGCTATTTTAATGTTACTGGAGGTCTTCTCTAGCTTACTTCTTTATCTCTTTGTGACGTTTCCGCAAAACTACTTACGTAACTATATCCTATGCTACTATCATAATAGCAGCGGCCTTCCAACACTGGGTAAAGTTAGACAATAATTCGGAGCACCTCTTGGTTTAACACTATTACAATACAATTAGATTGAAGCCAAGAAAACCAGAGTGTCAATGCTACTTTGAGGTAAGTAACTTATCAAGTATTTTCTTCCAAGTAAGTATTAAGCGAAAATTTAACAAATAAGTAGTATGATCAATTTTTTGTATCAATAATTTAAAAAAGTTGTACCTAATAAAAGAATAAATCGAATTTATGAAATGTTTTATTATTTCTAATTAGTATTGCTAATAGTAGTAATTGTTGTATATTTTGTGCTATATTGACTTTTATACTGTTATGACTTTCTCCAATAGATATTTTGAAAGCGTTCAAAGCCGTACTCAGAAATTTTTTTAAATGATAGCTAAAAACCTTTTTATGCTATTACAATAGTAATATCATCTAATGCAGAATTAAAAATGACTTTAGATTTTGTCATAAAAAAAGCAGCGACGTATTTAAAAAAATTAACCTTATGATGGCCTCTCGAAGACGAAACGTCGAATTGCAAAAATGTTGACGCCGTTGGATAGAGCGAAAAAGTGGCAATGTAAATATGCATTTTATTTTAAAATTTGTTTTCAAATAAAACCAAAAAAAAAATAAAACGATTTTGCAAAATTTCGGGTTTTTCCGGATATCTCCGGAACTACCCGGAATTTTAAAACTTTCTAAACGGCATACTGTTAGGTATAAAAAAAAACTTTTTTCTAATTTGAGCCACCCCGTATCGCTTACAGTTTCCTAGATACTAATGCTATCCCATCCTTCTCTTGGACACTACTGTATAAAGTATATTATTTGTCCTATTGAGTAAATATCTCTAAAAATGAGTCAATTAATCTAATTATTTTAATTTTCCAGTACAGATTTGAAAAAATAGCTGAAACAGGTCAATTAGTAAATATAAATTGTCCCCTCTGCAATATTTTCTATTTTTTTGAGTCATGTTTGACAGACCCATAACATTACCGACATTTTTTTAATGGGACGCTCGATATTTTATAGTTTTATATAGTTTTATAGTTTTTGTCATAGTTGTCAAAAAAATGTTAAAAAATTCTCTTTTATGTCCAACTGACGACTATTTCAAACAATCATAGTCTCTTCTGTACTTCAAAAAACGTACCTACTTTTTATTAATATTTTTCTACTTACTTTAAAGCTTTATTTTCGCAAAAAAAAACATCAATAAACACGAAATTCACCAGAGTACCTTAGGTATAACGTGAATCGTTTTAGTTTCAAATCATTGGTTGTTAAATTATTTTCAAAAATCGTTGTCCGTTTAAGCGAAAAGCAAAGAATTGAAATTTTACTTATGATTGGATGCAGAGATAAAATCCATAGTCAGCAGGAGGTATGTGACAATAAGTATCTAGCTAGATCAGATAATTAGTCGAGCTAATAAGTAAAGTATCCAAAAAGTTTGAAGAAATCAGAAGTATAAAAGACTTACTTGGATCAGGAAGCGAAAATGATCGTCAAAATGTGATGCTCGCCATTACTGAAAATCCTCACTCATCCATTAGATCTATCTCTGCCAACTTCAACCTGTCGAAGTCCTCAGTTCACAGAACTCTAAAGTCTCAAAAGTGGCAACCTTACAAAGTTAATGTCTTACAAGAACTATGGACACATGACACAGACAGAAGAATTCAGTTTTGCGAGGAAATTTAGAAATTTATTTGAAACCCAACTTAAAAAAAACAGTGAACAGGCAAAATACTAGGTTTTGAAACCCAGAAAATCCGTATTGGATGCAAGAAAAACATATTCAACGGCCGGAAAAAGTGAATGTTTGGGTTCGAACTGTAGGAAATCTCAAATACTGGGACCTTATTTGGGCAATTTGACAGGCGACATTTATTTGGATTTTTTGCGTTTTCAGCTGATTCCAGCGCAGGAATTAATTTTTCCTATCCCTAATGAGTACGTTATGCCTGCTAGTGATGTTTGATTCCAACAAGATGGTGCCCCTCCACATTTTCGCCTCTATGTAAGAAATTACCGTAATGAAGTTTTCTCAAATCGATCGATAGGCAGAAGAGGGCCGCTTGAATGGCCACCACACTCACCAGACTTAACTGCACTAGATTTTTATGTGGGGTTATCTAAAAAGCAAAGTGTATGTGAACAGGCCAGACACTCGGAGGATTGAAAAATCGTATCAGAGAAGAAGCTCGCAACATAAAACCAAACGTTATTCAAAATGCAATTGATAATTTTGAACACCGAACACATTGTGCAATGGGGACCACTTTGAACATTAGCTGTATTAAAATAAAAAGTAGTTTTAAATGATTGTTTTCATTTAATTGCTCTGGTTCTTGACAACTATGACAAAAAAGTAGGTTTAACCTTATATCGCTGAATTCATCTTTAGAAGAGCTATCTATTTACACTATAAAATATAGAGCGTCCTATTAAAAAAAAATCGGTAATGTAATAAACATGCCTCAAAAAATATAAAATATTGCAGAAAAGTGACAATTTTTATTAATTGACTTGTTTCAGCGATTTTTTAAATTTCAACTGAAAAAAAAATATGAATTTTGTTCCAACATTTTGGACACACTATATATAAATATATATACTAAAATGTAAATACCAAATGTAATAAGAAATATTTACCATCCGACTTGGCTAGTAGGCAAACAGGCAAATAGACAAGCAGCCAACTAGGCAAACAGACAGTTAGGCAAGTAGGCAGGTAAATAGTTGCTACGTGGAAGAGTAGATTCTGCAGCAAGATTTCTGTAATCAATAGAATCGCTTACTACCAGACCATAACTTTGTTAACTTCACAATAAAACTTTAAAAATACGTTTTTTTTACATGAATAATCATACTAACCACCTTGACCAATGACTAATGTATGGAAAAAGATTGAAATTATTCAACATCGAAATGTTGAATGTAATTTCTTTATCAGTGAAATGAAATATGAGTGTACCTAAATTGTGTCCAATCAGTTTATTTCCAGCTGTTATAAAATGAATTTATTTCACAGAAAATACAGGGTGTAAATAAATAAGAGCGAAAAAATTCAGGGAGTGATTCCCTCTGAAAAAATAAGATGGGTTTTTCATATAAAAAAATCTCATTTGAATACCCCCTGTGAAGATACAACCGCTTAAAGAGGGTGCCAATTTGAACATCCCCTGTGAAAATACAACCGCTTAAAGAGGGTGCCAAAAAGTAGTTTTTAATTTTTTAATTTATTTAAAATCAATTACATGGCTTAATTGGCATAAGGTAGAAATTTTACTTTTAACTGAAATTTTTTTTATCTTTTTTTATTACTTTCTATATTATTTATAATTTTAAATTGTTGTGATTTTTATTCAGCTTGGCTCTCATCATGTCCTTCATAATTATTTACATTTGTTAAACTTTTAGCTTCGTCACTTAATTCTTTTATTTTACTATTCTGAATCATCCGCAACGAACTTATTACAGGATCAGATGAGATCAACATAAAGTTCATAACGTCTTCATTATTTGCTTTCCGTGAAAATTATCGCGCTCTTGCTTGTTTAAAAATTTTATTACTAGCTTCTACCAATAAACAACCAATAGGTAAACCAAACACTTCAATTATTGTTTTACACCCGTGACTTAATACTTTATGTACATTAGGGAGCATTTTGTACCACGGATATAAACTAACAAAAGGTTCTGCAGTATCACTAGCATGGGCGTAGCGGGGAGGCAAGGGTGTGCACGGTTCCACGGTCCACCCCCCAAAAAAAGATACAATAATGTCATCTTTCTGATATCGATCAGTTGCTGTCTGCATGGTCATTTTTTTTAGAATCACACAAAAGTGTTTAAGTTTTATGTCACTGATTCCTTTTTTTTTAGAGGTCACCATAGACCTTGCAACCCTGGATCACCAAGCTAAAGTCCTAGTTACTCCCATGATCACTAGCATATATCTATATCTATACTTCTATACCACTAATATTATAAAGAGGAAAGATTTGTATTTATGTATGTATGTATGTTTGTTACGAATAAACTCAAAAACTACTAGACGGATTTCGATAATTCTTTCACCATTAGAATGCTACATTATCCCTGAGTAACATAGGCTATATTTTTTATATCCCAAAATGTTTAAAATAAATGTCCACCCGTGCGAAGCCGGGACGGGCCGCTAGTATATATATAAAACTCTTTATTTTTGGTCAAGCTTTCGAGAAAATCATTCTCTTCAGGAGTTCTACAATTTTTACAAAAAATTTTAATTAGTACATTATAATTAATTATAAAAAATCAATGTACGGAATAGGTAGTATTTGTAATTATTATTATTAGAACGATTTGTTTCATTGTTACGTGCGTTAACGAGCTCACTCCTATGAAAAAGCAATTTATTAACAATTTTTACCGGATAACCACTATCTACAAACAAATTTTTTAATTTATTCAAATTGTTGATCCGCAAGGAAGTTTTTTACATTAATTTCTTACTCACATTCCTGTTCACTGTCGACGCTAATTTTATAGATTTAAGACCATATTCAATTAGTGTTGCTTT
Organism: Anoplophora glabripennis; assembly: GCF_000390285.2. Lineage (NCBI taxonomy): Eukaryota > Metazoa > Arthropoda > Insecta > Coleoptera > Cerambycidae > Anoplophora > Anoplophora glabripennis. The sequence goes on along the minus strand of NW_019417667.1, from coordinate 15,942 downwards.
GACCAAGTTAGCACTTGCCTAATTTTTTAATAATGTAATTTTTTTAAATTTTAATGTTTCGACAATAACAATTTTAACCAAAAAATGTTGATCTATTTCTGTTCATTTGTGTGGTCACAGTTTATTTTATTAATTAATATCAGTCTATTTCAAAGTGAATGTTTATAAGTTTATTATTGTTATGTTTTCTCAATATGCCATCTTCATTGTGAACCTCGCATTTCGTAAGATACCTTCTTTTTGTAATTATAATGTACTTATTAAAAATTTTTTGTAATAATTGTAGAACTGAAGAAGAGAATGATTTTCTCGAAAGCTTGAGCAGAAATAAAGAGTTTTCAACCTTTATTGTTTTTCCCAAGACTATATTATCCAATTATTTAACCATAAATTTTGTTTCTTGCTAATACTTAACAACTATATATATACATAGCGAGCGTTCAAATAAAAACGTGGTCGAAGTTGACTCTGACACATTGGACGTAGNTTTAAAATATAGTCGGGTCTGCAGTCAAAGCCAAATTTGAAGTGTACTCTTTTTTATTACTCGAGCTTTCGGAACAAATTATTCCTGCCTCAGGAGAAACTACAATGGAATATACATTGGTAACAACTACAAGTAATAATCTAACTTATACTTACAAAATTGAGATTTGATTTTTTTTAAATACCAAGTTTAGAACAAAATCCATTTGAATCATTAGTCATAACCGTACGATACGTAAAAATCTATTGTTAAAAACATTCACTAACACTATTCCTAAAATATTTATAATAAAATTGTTTAAAATTTTGAGCTATTGCTTTACAATTACATTTTAAAACTATATAACCTTAAAAACTTTGCTCAGCCATGTGGCAGCATGGAATTATAATTGAACCAAAGAATCATAACCAAACTTTGCAGAACCAAAAGGTACACCGAACATAATAATTGAGACAACCATGGACCAAGCAATTATTGGAATTTAGAAAAAGGAAACAGTGAAATTGAGCGCTAAATTTTGAAAAATAATTTTTATAAGCTGGATTCACCAACGTCATTAATAGATGAATTATTATTATTAATACTCAACAAATATGTGAACATGATACTTAAGTTATCAATGTCAGAACGTCTATTCATAGTGTTCTCACATTGAAAGATGCTGCACATCTCAAGGAAATTTCTTTTAAAAACATTATTTTCTGTAAATTTAAACTTACTTCGTTAAAATCAATATCATGTTTAACTAACTATTTGTATGGTTCGACAACATACAAGAATTCTTATTCAGTCTAATGTCACTTTTATGAGAAACAATCCTATCTTTAAGCCTCCTACCAGTTTGCCCAACATAAACTTTTTGACAATCCTTACAAGGAATACTATACACTACATTAGATTTATGTAATAAAGGAACCTCATCCTTAAGATTAGAAAAAATATTTTTAATAATTAACTTATTCGTAAAAGCTAGTCGAATGTCATTCATATCTGAAAAAATGTTTTTTAATTTCCACGTTATAGATTCTATATAGGGTAATGAAAAATATGAAAAATTTTGGGGAACTGAAATATTGTTAACAACACTGTTTATATAGGAAGTACTGCCTGACCCACCATCAAGAACAGAATGTGAAGGAGAAAGAACTTGTGAATCATTATTTCTATTAAAAAGAATTTTGTTAACAAGCCTTCTTGGGTAACCACATTTAAGGAACAATTGAGCAAGTTTTCTCAGGTTTTCCATCGTTTTTGAACGATGTGACGTGCGCAAGACCCTATTTTTCATCCCTAACAATAAATTAATTTTCTGTTTCATGGGGTGGTACGATGCAAAATGCAAGTATCGTCCTGATGCCCCAGGTTTTGTATACCACGATGTGTAAAGAATATTGTTTTCAGCTCTGAAAACTTTAGTGTCAAGAAACGGAACACTTTTGTTCTCGTCTTCTTCTTCCACAGTAAATTGGATGATAGGGCTATTAACCATTAAAAGTATGTAAAACTTGTTGTATGCTACCCAAGGGAACACTACGAATTTTTTAATAAACGGCATTTAAAAATTTAAACGATTAATACATTCGGCAAGTAAGTCATCCATCACATACTGAGCTAATATGGGTTAATATGGGCTTTAATGGTAATGGTTATAGCCCTTTATATATATATATATAAGCAAAAGGGTAGTCACGACTGACTAGCTGATACAAACGTTGAAAAAGTATTTTAGGGTTGCAGTCGGAAAAAAAATGAAGTGGCCAAGAATAAAAATAAACACTTCGTTATATCGTCGAGCTTTCGGAAATGTTTATTTCCTTTTTCAAGACATCTACAATAGATTCATATTACAAACAAAATACATTACATTTTGTAAAAATACTTACTAACATGAGATTAGTTTGAAAAGAGGCTTCATCGCACACAATAAAAACATTTAAAACCTCAATGATGATTATTATAAACAAACAAAATTAAAATCGAAATGCATGTGGACAGACATAAAACAATTTCAGCCGTTACTGACGCTTGAATACAAATTCCAAAAAGAAAACATAGTAACATTTAATATTACCAACTATATTGCCAACCTTAACTCTGGCGGCAAATTTGAATTTTGTAAAGAACTTTTTTCACTCTCAATTTTTAAAATGTAAGTATAAATTTTGCTTAAGTTATTAATGTCTGATTTTTTATTTAAATTATTTTTTTCNCGCTTTGGCAACTTACAGAAACATGGGTTTTTACCAGGACATTAGGAACGTATATGGTAACCACACGATGGTGTTATTGAAGAAATTAGCCAATTGTAATAGCAAATTAGCCAGGTTTAGAAATAGAAGAAGTTTCCTCATTAGATGTAGACGTGCGAATATTTTTCCAAATCATATCTCGAATGGTCTAAAGAATGTTGAGAATCTCACAGCAGTGGCAGTTGGAAGGACACTTAGAAATGTCTCCAGTTTTAATATAAGGTTAAAAAGCAAAATTTTAAATTTAGAAATTAAGATTACCTGTGAAACTGTTCTTACTCTTGAGAAGCAAGTTGTTAAGTTGAAATCAGAAATTAATCGTTCACTTCCATATAATATTATTGTCAATTTCCATAGGAGACAATCGATCAATTATAACAGGTTGTTTTTCCAGATTAGGAATAGTAATACAGCGAAATTTAATAGATTGGTTAGCTTGCAGAGCAGGGTGATTGAGACCCCTGATTCTTGGTTACGTAATTTTACTCACATGGAAATTCCCTCTGATATAAAAAATTTTTTGGCTCTTGGCCCCAAATTCAGTACTCCTCCCGCTCCTAGAGATATTTGTATCCCTAGACTGTTAGCGGATGTTAATAGTATTGCGGAAAAAAATTCAAATAATTCTAGTAAACATTTGGCTTTAGCTCGTGCCACAAACGTCATTACTAATTTTTTCCAATCGAGTGAACATTCTTTTAATCCTCTTAGAAGTTTGTATTTTAAGACTAAAAATTTTTTGAAAGACCATACAGATCTCATGGTTATCCGGTCTGATAAAATGAATGTAACGACTCTCATGTATAGACATGAGTATATAGGACTTGCAGATAATATCTTATCTGATTCTGATTATTATACCGTACTTCCACTAGATTTGTCTGCGTCTATTCAAACTAAATCCAATAGTTTGATTTCAACATTAGAAAAAAGGAATATGATTTCCAGAGATGATGGCAAAAGCTATCGTAATTACAAGGGTGTTATTAATAAATTCTATGGCCTGCCTAAGGTGCATAAACCTCAATTAGCTCTTCGACCTATCATCTCCGGTATCCATAGTCCCAATAGAGGTGTTGCTGAACTGGTCACCAACATTTTGACCATGTCTTATGACAAAGATAATCCCTTTTTTACTTTTGACTCTTTTCATTTTAGTAACTTTATCAATGACTTTAGATTACCAGAGGATTTTGTTTTAATCAGTTTAGATGTTGTGTCTTTGTTTAGTAATGTCTCTATTAGTTTGGCTAGAGATTCTATACGACGTCATTGGAATCAAATTAACGAGAATTGTAATATTACTCTATAATATTTTTTGGAACTAGTCGAATTTCTTTTTGATTCTACTGTGTTCTCGTTCAAATTTATAAACAAATTTTAGGTGTGCCTATGGGTAGTCCTGTCTCACCCATACTAGCTCAGTATGTGATGGATGACTTACTTGCCGAATGTATTAATCGTTTAAATTTTGAAATTGCGTTTATTAAAAAATACGTTGATGATATTATACTTAGTGTTCCCTTGGATAGCATACAACAAGTTTTACATATTTTTAATGGTTATAGCCCTTTCATCCAATTTACTGTGGAAGAAGAAGACGAGAACAAAAGTGTTCCGTTTCTTGACACTAAAGTTTTCAGAGCTGAAAACAATATTCTGTACACATCGTGGTATACAAAACCTGGGGCATCAGGACGATACTTGCATTTTGCATCGTATCACCCCATGAAACAGAAAATTAATTTATTGCTAGGGATGAAAAACAGGGTCTTACGTACGTCACATCGTTCAAAAACGATGGAAAACCTGAGAAAACTTGCTCAGTTGTTCCTTAAATGTGGTTACCCAAGTAGGCTTGTTAACAAAATTCTTTTTAATAGAAATAATGATTTACAAGTTCTTTCTCCTTCACATTCTGTTCTTGATGATGG
>NW_019417667.1:0-10370 GCF_000390285.2 Anoplophora glabripennis | reverse complement strand
AAAGGTACATTTGAAAACGCGAATATAAAGTTGCAAAAATTTCATTAAGCGACGAACGAAGGGAGATGAGGCGCGGTTATCCCGCTTCGGATCTCGCGGAGAAAGCCAGTCCGTCCGCCAAATTGGTAGTTTTGAGCGCGTGTGTCGTCGTTCACAGCTGAAGTAATCAACAAATTCTTGTAATGTTAAATTTGCATTTTTCTAACACAAAGTCGTCTCGCAAAAGATCCACAATGGGATAAAACAGATAAATAACATCCCATGACTCGGAAGAGTAGTTTAGCCCCAATTTATTTCTATAATTTTTCGCAACTTTTGATGTTTGGGGAGTAAGTAATACTAATGCAATGCAATGTATAGTAGGTAACTATCGAAGCAAATGTACTAATAGAAAGGGTTTAGGTACTATGGATTAGTTTAAAATTATGCAATTTTAGAGGGCAAGTACTTACGTTAATTCGGGCGACAGGTATCCTAATCGTAGGCATGTCAGACGGTAGAGCTGCGAAAATGTAAATAACAACCTAACCTAATAATAAGAAATACCTGTATATGTCGTGGCGTAGCAATGTATTAAGGTTAAAAAAGGCCTAGTAAGGTAAAATAACGGTTCGCCGCGACCCTACAGACGTCTTTCGCGTTTGGCGTGAAATTATTTTGACGTATATCAAACTGACGTTTCTAACGACATTCGAATTTTCTTCGGGTGGGCGTGTCTTAAAGAATCAATCTTTACGGCTTGTCTGTCGTCGAGTGGACCCCAAAAAGAGGCAAATTAAATATGAAAACGCGAAAAGAACGTTATGACCCCGAACGATTAAGGATGATCGAATGGACATCTCGTGCCCAGTCGCACTCCATTCCGCGGTTTGCGAGAAAATAATTCTGTGTGGTAAAGTATACGTTTTCCAGCCGGCGAGAGAGTGCATTTTAACGTATTTACGGCCGCATTTCGAATCCTGCGCGTGATTTCGCGAAAAGTTCTACATAAAAGGTGTGAAAAAGGCATCCGGTCGATAAATATGAGTATTTTCCGCGAGCTTTTAAATAAATAACGTAGGTAAAATGGGTAAAATAAAAACTAAATAGAGGAAACCGGCGAGGCGATCGTCAGGTTTCATCGGAAAGTAGGNAAACAAGTCGAAAAATGACGAAAACTTTAGTACAATTTTTGTCAGTGGCGGCTCCTAAGGGAGCTACGCTCTCCTAAAGGGGTAACCTCGGAAACAGTTTTTAATGCGTAACATCCAAACGGCTCAACATTAAGTAACGAAATTTTGGTGAAATATTATCCTCGACGTGCTTAATAAGTCTCATAAAATACATTTCAAAATTTTCTATAGGGGCGTGAGAAAATGCAGGACCCAGGGACAAATTTAATCATATCTTTTTTGTAGTCAATTTTTTCTAGTTCCTGACTCGAAAATATTGAAATTTAAAGTATTTAACATGAAAACGGCCCTCTTGTTAAATTTCACTAGGATGTGCCGTTTTCCAGTAAAATCGATTTCAATCATTCCCAACGTGCTCCAAATTCAACTTTCATTCAATTTTTGTCTACTAGATTGTATGAATTTTTAAAGGATATTCCTTTGGTAAGACGAGGTTCCTTATGGTACATGCATGACGGCGCCCCTCCTCACTTCAACCGTCAAAGTCGACAGTGGTTAAACGAGCGCTTCCTAAATCGCTGGATTGGCCGAGGAAATGATGCTGCCATAAATTGGCCTCCACGGTCACCAGACCTCAACCAAATGAATTTTAGCGTGTGGTGTCAAATGAAACAAAAAGTGTATTTCCAAGCTGTTGACAATGAGGAACAGTTGCGTCAGCGTATAGAAAATGCATTTAATGAACTCAATGTGGAGCACAAACTATACCGGAACCTATTTTCTTTGGAAAACAGGTTACGTGCGTGCATTAGGGCAAACGGCGGACATTTTGAAAGTTGAATCTAGTCTGTCTTCTTGACTAGGGCACATTTTCTGCTAAAGAAATTAAGATATTTGGTTAATTTGTTAAACTAAACTAAATGGTTTAAATCTGTTAAAATGTTACGTAAAAGTTTCAGCCGCTCACAATAGTTTAATAAATAATCTCATATGAATCTATTTTTAGCTTTTACTTATATCACCATATTTTTATTTGTTACTATTAAGAGTGTTAAAAATATCTGTTAACTGTCAGACTAGTTGTTTTCGACTGCAATTAATTTATTTTGCTATGTAATGAAAGTTGAATTTGGAGCACGTTGGGAATGATTGAAATCGATTTTACTGGAAAAGTGCACATCCTAGTGAAATTTAACAAGAGGACCTTTTTTATGTTAAATACTTCAAATTTCAATATTTTCGAGTCAGGAACTAGAAAAAATTGACTACAAAAAAGATATGATTAAATTTGTCCCTGGGTCCTACATTTTCTCACGCCCCCATAGCAAATTTTGAAATGTATTTTATTAAGACTTATTAAGCACGTCAAGGTTAATATCTTATAAGATAACAATATAAAAAACTTTTGGGAGTTAGAAGAAATTCCTTCGTAGAAATTGTGTAGCCTGAAGACGAATTATGCGAAAATATTTTTAAGAAAAGACATTTTAGAACTGAATCAGGTCGCTATAGTGTAGAATTACCCTTTAAAAATTTGGAGCCTCATTTTGACTTCAATAACTCTAGATCACTAGTATTGCATCGATTTCTTTCGCTAGAACGGCGTTTTGTTACAACTCAAGATATTTATAAACAGCATTCCGGTTACTTAGAGCCAGTTCATGAAGAAGCAAATCTAAAAAATATTTTTTATATTATGCATCACTGTGTTTTCAAACAATATAACACCAAAACAAAACTGACGGTTGTTTTTAATGCCTCGGCAAAAACTTCTAACGGTTCGCTAAATTTTTATTAGACTTTCTGGAGTCACATATTCAACTTCAGTCACTTTCATTTGACACCGAATGTCATGCAACTATAAAAATTCGGGGTTTGCAGTGGCAACCCTCTTCAGATAACTTCTGTTATAAATTGAACTTTCAGAAAACAAATGTATCAAACGTATGATTCTCCCAGACATCCTAAAGGGTCAAATATACATTTGACCCTTTAGGATTCTTAACTCCAGTGACATTTTTCGCTAAACATTTTATTCAACAACTTTTGAGTCTTGGACTTGATTGAGATTCGCAACCTCTGACTTCATTTGTAATAATTGGCTACGATACAAGTCAGAATTTAATTTATTGTCAAAATTTAATATGTCACGACGTATATTACCAGATAAATAACATGTGAATTACATTCATTTTGTAACGCCTCTGAAAATGGTTTTGCTGGTGTTATTTATTTTCAAATACAACAAAATAATAGTTTTCAAACATGTTTCATAACAGTCAAACCAAAAGTCGCACCCTTGAAAAAATCTCATTACCTCGGTTGGAACTTTCAGCTGCGAAATTAATATCGTTTGTTTTAAATACTTTCCAAAACAAATTAATATTTTCTAAAATCTTCATATATACAGATTCTACTATCGCTTTACAGTAGATACAGTTCTCTTCACATAGATGGAAAACCTTCGCTGCCAATCGTGTATCTCAAATACAAGATTTGGTATCATCGGCTCACTGGTATTATATTAAGGAGGTTTATCTGATTTGGAATTGACGAACAAATATTCATAAAAAAATTAATATAAGCTTATTAATATGAAGAAAATCCTCAAAAAAAGTATGACTAGTTTGGATACCTACGAGACGAGAGTCTTATGAGAATGCAGATTTTTTTTGTCTTTCCACTTAGAATGTGCAACAATTGACGAACAGTTTCCACAGCAACTTGTATAAATAGGAAACCGATATCTAAGGAACCGCATGTCAGCTTGTAGAAATCGATTAGGTACCTGTAAGATACATAACTTATAATAATTCTCCTTCAAACTGCGGTCATTGACTAACTTATCCTCCATATGCGTGATAGCGGCAACGCCGCGGCCTCGAGGTAGCGTATTATTTGGAATTCGCAGGAACGCCGAGCCGAGCGCGCCAGCCAAGTGCAACGCTGCCAAATCTAAAGGCTTACTACTTTAATCACTAGCGAATCTACAGAAACTTTTGTTAGATTTTAGACGTACCTCCGTACCCGATAAACCTCCTTAAGTCTGCCGACAACCCCGCCAATTGTGGTTCCCGAGGACTTTTACCATTTGAGTTATTAAATCGGTTATGGTGGGCACGTCCAGACTGGTTAAAATGTTCACAACAGCTTTGACCAGTTTCTAAAAATTGTAATAATCCCGATGCAGTGCCAATTGTTCTCTCTGAGGAGAGAAAAATCACTTTACATACATTTGTACAACCCAATTTTATCACTACTTTACTAGAAACTTATTCGTCACTACCAAAAATCAAAAGAATTCTTGCTTACGTAATTCGCTTCATTTTTAACTATCGCCATCGAACCTCAAGGAAAACTGGCTTTCTTAACATATTTAAATTGCGTTAAAATTGAACGATATTTTCATTTCGCAGAAGAAATTTCTATATTACAAAAAGGCCAGCTCGTATAAAAATTGTTTAGAAAATTAAATGTTTCTATTGACGACAAATGTATCCTACGGGTCGGTGGTCGACTTTATAATTCTAAACTAACTTACTATTTTACCACGTAGTAGTCGCTTGACAAATTTAATCATAGAAGATTTCCATATAACTTACTTACATCCAGGTGTACAGACATTACAGTTTATAATCTCAAAAACATGCTATTCGAAAAATTCCAAAACCTTTCGACCACCGTTTTCTTGGGTTAGATTCTAATCCATAATCTATTATGCAAGACTTTTTTTAACTACGTTACGTTCCTGGACCTATAAGTTACAAATCATATATTACGGTATTGTTCTCCATTTCTTGCTCATCGGAGAAAAAATTGGATTTATTATCCTTCTTCTTGAAACTGGTACCCAGATGCCTATGTTCTGAGGATGTAACGATGTTTCAATAAAATTATGGAAATTTTCTGCACCTCAAGTCTTATAATTAATGCTAACTCTATTATTACATAACCAGATAAATATACCCATGCCTCATCTGATCGTCTTTAAATGTTTATTAAATTATCGACAGTATCATAATCGTTAGTTGTGATCAGGAGAACGTAACTCTTGCACAACAGAAACCTTATAGGAATATATATGCAGCTGCGTCTTTAATGCCTTGTGCAAGTGCCAACTGATACACCTACAGACATGTTATCAATATAATAATATGTACAATTATTTCTTGCAAGTACCTACACAAATTAACCAACGTAAAACTGTGAAATTTTTAAGAAATAGTAATATTAAAAAAATTTCAAAATTATTTAAGTATTATTAACTATTTTTTAACTTTAGGTTTACATAATTTACATAATTCAAACTATATTAAGTTTCGCACCATTCATTGTTGAATATCTTCAACATTTTCTGTTAAACCTGTAGGTCTGCCGGTCGACTTGCCTTTGCAAAAGCAATGTTTTTCATCATATCTTTTAATTTGTGGTTTTTAAACACATCATATATGATCATCAGAAAAGGCTTCAAAAAATTGTTCCTTACAGGATTGCAGTAAGAGTAAGATCAAGTTTCATCTGGGTTCCGTGTATCACTGCGAAAATGTGCCATCAAAATGAATGCGTCTTGTTCCGGTGTAAATGACTTTTTTTACACAAATCTACAAGAAATAAGAAATTAATAAATGAAAGTAACCTTAATATAAGTATTCGAAAAATCGTTGAATTTTTGGTGTTGTGAAAAGAACATTGTTTCTTCAATTCAACAAAGATTAATTTGTAGAAAAGCATAAAAATACTGGTAAACACTGCAAAATTTTGCTAATAGACATAAAAACACGAAAAATTACGAACGTCTCTGTATTGACGTTTCATCTAGGGTCCTAGTTGGTAATTTATCCCTGATAATTTCAGAAACACCAACTTAAAATTGAAATTTATTAAGCGCCAAAACAATTCCAGTCATGTGGGACTGGGGCATTTATGAAAGCACTGTATAATATTGTTGTACTGCACTGTAATAGCTCCCCATAATTTCTGTTTGCTAGAAACCGCTAACTAAATTTATTTTTAGATTTAGAATAAACCAAAATTACTGTTTTCATTTACAGGGGCGTTTGGAACAAGTATATATTATGTTGGTTATTAGCTATTTTAAGTTGTTAAATATTTTCTGTAGGTAATTCTAAATATTTTATTTCTAGCACGACTGAATCTAAAATCGAATATATTGTTTATTGGTTACAGATTTTTTATTATTAGATTGTTTATTGGTAAATAAATCTAGTTTCTAATACTGCATTTATTTCCAGCACCAAATAGACCCATGTAGGTGTATTTTTAATTATCAGTAATTCCAAAATCAATATTTGCTTTAAAAAACTGTCAAAAATTATTTACATCATTCTCATTTAGAGAAAATTAGATTGATTTTAGACTTTTAGAAAATAGTGATTTATTGATATTTTGTATACTGTATTCTCAAAAATTTTTCATTGCCAAGTATAGAAAACGAAAATATTGATATTTGAAACGTTAAGATAGTATAGCATGTCATCATCTTTTATTACTATGTTGGATAAAATAGATGGCGTTTAATAAAATTTCTTTGTTTTAGATTAGCAGCTGGATGGTTAACACCCCTGTTTTCTTATTCCTTTCAGATATGGATTGCTGTGGGAATTATATTTTTTATTTGCATTTTAAGCTTGTTCAGTCTTCATTATGTTTACTATAGAATGAAAAATCAACATACTAGGTAATCTTTTGTTTTAAAAAATACATACAGAATATTTCAATTAAAACTTCCCACCTGGAATATATTAGAAATAAAAGAAAAAAACAAAAAAACTAAGACGATTTTATTTTCAAGGAGACACATGATGGCGTAAGTTTTGGAGTCTTGGGAGCTATCCCTTAGGCAGAGACATAAAATACCTTTAAATTTTAAATAACACCCTATGTTGAGTGATTCCTCATTTTAAAGATTTTTCAATTCTGCTCGCGACGTTATACGACTTTTTAATTTTGGTTTGAATAACAATAAAATCATCACTTAAAGAATAAAACAAATATCAGTGAATTAAAGAATTTTATTTTATTTAATGTTAAAATTGGTTTCCCTCCACTTCCATAAAATCTTTGCTCCACTTCCGAACGAACAGATCGAAACATTTCAGGCGTTATCTGACGACATTCTTCAACAATTCGCCGACAAAGCTCTTCAAGTGAGTTCGGTCGTGTTGCACAAATTTTCGACTATCAGTGTCCACTTAGAAAAAAGTCTAAGGCCCGGTACTTTGAGTCTCGCTTAAGGCTCGATTAAGTAAAAAGGCGATGAGACTGTGATTATACTTATATCATTATATGTACAGTCTAATCGCTTGATCAGTTAATCAAGCTTTAACCGAGACTCAATGTACCGGGCCTAAGAGCGTTAGATCTGACGATCTGGGACGCCACTCAGTTGAACCTCTGCATCTTATCCAATGATTTAGAAAGTTCTGAATATAATGACGCACAGCTACGGCATAATTTGATGGGGCATCATCCTGCTGAAACCAGACATCCTCTTCTGGCGAAGCGTTGTCATTTTCCAATACTTCCACAAGATATTCGTTTCTAGTAGATTCAGATACATGTTTCGATCCAGATTTCCTATGTGGTGGTTCCCAGTATGCTCACCCAAACATTCAATTTCTTCGGATGTTGCGTATGAGTTCAATGAAAAATGCGTGGATTTTTATCATTCCAGTAGCAGCAATTATGGTGGTTGTCTCGACCATCCAGTTGGACCGTACATTCATCGGAAAAACAGATTGAGTACAAAAAATTTGAATTTCTTCGAGCACGATTACCCTCATTACGTACGACCTGTTCACGTTGATGCACTCTGTTTGAACCGATCCAGTTTCTGAAAATTTATGCACTAAATCCAGGATGTACCGATGCGAAGTGTTTTTATCAGGATGGCAATCATTAAAAATATCTTTTGCCAGCTGCAGTGCACATGCATTATTCTTGTAGAACTAACTAATTATTTCCACTTTTTCAGCAATTGTATAAACCATTTTCACGAATTGGAATTTAATCGATTTTATGATGATTTTACGGGATATTATCTTGACAAGACAAGATAAGGCAATATTGTCTCGTTTAAAGAAAAACAGGTAAAAAAGGTTGAACTGATGAGTATGAAGTTTTTTATTGTCACATGAGCGAAAACCCAAAACAATTTTTTTAATAGAGAAATTATTGAAGAATGTCGTCAGATAACGCCTGAATGCTTCGAAATGTTCGTTTGGAAGTGGAACAAAGATTTTATTATGGTATGGAAGCGGAGGGAAACCAATTTAAACACTTAATAAAATAACATTCATTAATATTTCGTCTTTCTCTTTAAGGGATGTTGTTTAAGGGATATTGTCATGTCTAAACCAAAATTTAAAACGTCATATGTCGCCCTGAGCAGAATTGAAAAAGCTTTAAAATGAGGTGTCACTCAACATTTAAAATTTAATGGTATTTTATGCCCCTGCCTAAGGGGTAGCTTCCAAGACACCAAAACTTACGGCTTCATGTATCCCCCTTGAAAAGAAAATCGAAGTGTCTCAGTTTTTTTTGTTTTTTTTAATTCCGATATTTTCCAGGTGGAAAGTTTTAATTGGAACACATTAAACAGGGTGGCCAAATAAAAACGAAACAGAGCCATTTTCAGGAATTGCATCAAGGTTGTAGAGAAACGCTCAGACCCGTCGATTTTAGATTAAAGGGGGACATTCTTTGCTGGTATTTTTGACTCCGCCATTTTCACCCCCAAGCAAGGATAAGCATCACCCCAAAATATTTAAATGGCATGGGGGGTTGAGTAATATTTCTTTTGAAAGCTCTTACAATTCTCTTTATAACAGACTTTAATTTTTTTTTAATTTTATAATTCCGCCCAATACTTTGAAAAAAAATTTACATTTTAAAATTTAAATTGTGTTTAGTTGCTTACTTACTACTTAGTTGATCAGTGTTCAAACTGATGACCGCCCGCTTCCATACAAGAATAAAGATTTTGTTCCAAACGTTTGCGCACATTCCGAAACATTTCCGGAGTGATTCGACGGCATTCGTCGATGACTCTTTGACGAAAATCTTCCAGCGACGCTGGCTGTGTTTTATAGATTATACTTTTTTGGTATCCCCACAAAAAGAAATCAAGGGGCGATAAATCCGGTGATCGTGGAGGCCACTCAATGCTGCCTCTTCTCCCAATCCAATTCCGTAGAAAACGTTGGTCCAAATACTGACGGACAATGAACGCGGAGGAGCACCATCCTGTTGAAAAATCAAATGATCTTCATCATACTCTGGAACATTTGCAATAATATCAGTCAAGGCAGGGTCAATACCGTCTTCCAGTAATTGCAAATACATTGGGCCATTCAAATTACCAGGTAGAAAAAAGGACCCACCAGCCGGTCACCGAAAATTCCAGCCCATACATTTAATTTTTCCGGTTGCTGTGTATGCACCTCGTGAAAAACACTTGGGTTTGAATCGGGCCAATAGCTCACTCATTATTTCGCAAAATTGCAAACGGCGGTCATAATCATCCTCATGAAGTCCTGGACTAAATGTATTTTGTATGGATGGAATTATTCTTCTTCAAAATGGATTGTATGCTAGTTCGATTGATCCCAGACACAGATGTCAGCTGCTTCGTACTTAATGTAGGATCAAGATGAACTTGTCCCAAAACTGCAACTTCACTAGCTTCATTAACTATAGTTTTTTCAATTTTTCGTTTTTTATTGGCTACGTTCCCTGTCTCTTGAAATTTTTTTACTAACTCTAGAACATGCTTCCTCCTAGCATGTGGATCTTGATGTTGTTCATTAAATAGCTGAGCTGTTCTATTTACACATTTATTGTTCATAAAGTAAAGCGAGATGATTTCTACCCTTTCCGCAATGGAATAATCCATAGTGTTTAATTTTAACACAATTAAATAAACTACCAACCAACGCTTCCAAATAATATTAGAAAATAGTTTGGAATCCACTCATTTTACGTTCATTTCTGTTTTTTACAATTGTGTTTTTTTTACGAAAGTGATAACAAATCGCCAAAAACCAACGCAAGAAATACTAAATTTATACCATTGACGTACTTAACTCGAATGACTGACATTTTTACCGTTACTAATTGTTTGTACATAAGTTTCAACTTTAAAATCAAAATTCTTAATAATAGTCCAATTAACTAAGCCTTTAAATCGAAATTTTGCCAACTTGGCTGAATTTTTGATATGAGTTAGTTTAAGATATA
>NW_019417666.1:13299-52361 GCF_000390285.2 Anoplophora glabripennis | reverse complement strand
TGACTTTCAATGTCATATAGGACATCCTCAAACTTCAAATAATGTCCAACTTCGCAGAGGTCATTCAAGGTCAACTAATATGAATTTCAACACGTCACCGCAGGGGTCATTGAAGGTCAACTAATATGAATTTCAACGCGTCACCGCAGGGGTCATTCAAGGTCGCCGAGGGGGTGAGGGGTGAGACGAGGGGGAGATTGAGAATCGGTTAAAATACCCTACTCTTAATAGTTTGGACTACTTTTTCTGGGGTCATCTGAAAAGCTTAGTGTACGCAGTGCCGATTCAAACCGAAGAGTTACGAAATCGTATACTGCCAAACCATAAGAGACACCCCAGGAATTTTTGAAAATGTATGTCAGTCTATGCGAAGAAGAGTAAATGCTTGCATACGTGTGGGTGGGGGACACTTTCAACAACTACTGTAAATACATAATAAATACATTATAACACTTTACCCAGCCTACTAATTTTTACTTCATTTGCTTTAAGGGGGCATTTAATGAGCTTATCGTTTTTTCTATCCAAACATTTAATATTATGCCTACGTGAATATCATTTGTGAAAGTAGAAAATTCATTTTTGCCCCACAAAAAGTGTTTCCACGCATGGTGGGTGTCTACAAAATGGCAACAAAATGTCAAAAGCAGTCTCAGTGAACTTGGGGAAAAAACTTGTTTTGGTTTTCATTTTTTTACGTGCAAATGGTGCGTCGTACGAGAGTAAGTCTAGGGAGCGAATTTGCTGTAAAATAAATGGAGATTATGAAAATAATTTTAGTTTTTAGAAAAAGCAGTGGCGTACCATTTTTTTCTTCAAAAATGTTTAGTTCAAACCTCGTACGGACGTCATTGGCAAAGATTTTAAAACATTTTTTACATCAAACAATGCTCCTTAATGATTAATAGGTGTGTACAAAATTTCATACAAATATCTGGAGCGATAAGAAAATTATAATAAAAAAGTAAACTTTTTCTTAAAACTGTAACACCATGTAGCTCAAAAATTAAGAGGTTTAGGACGTATGTTGATATTAAGTATTCTTCTTAAAATGACCCAAGGATTCACACCCTTAAGTATCGGCATACAATTAATAAACACTCTGTATTATACAAATAAAATAAGTAAAAAAATTTAGTGTGATTATTTATATGCGGCGTAGCAATTTTTTTTATGATTGCTTATATTTAAAAATCGATTATAATAAAAATATTTTACATTAATATTGGTAAAAGGGTAGTTTATAAGAGTTGAAAACGGCAAAAGTAAAATATTCTTTCATAAACAATATAAGGGTATTTTTATTTTAAATGATTGGACAATTATAGCATTCCAAGATTTAAAACGTAATTTTTTGTATTTTTTTAGCACAGGGGTGATTTATAAGGGTTGAAATGTGTTATGAGATACAAATTCTTTCATAAGCAATGAGGGAATTTTTATTTTAAATAATTGCAAGCTTTTAAAAAGTAATCTTTTATCATTTTTGTCAATACAATACATTTTTAGGTGTTGAAAGGGAAAAATTCTTTTATTATCTATAAGGTAACTTTTATTTTAAATAATTGCCCGATTTAATCATTCCAAATCTTTAAAAAGTAATTTTTTATCATTATTTTTCGCATAGGGGTAGTTTTTAAGGGTTAAATAAAGGGTCGAAAAGATCAAATATATCATAAAACATGTTCGAGAACATGGAACATTATTTAATCTTTGTGCTTGAACATCACTTTTATCAATAAAATGCTTAAAACTTAATTTTTTCATTTTTTTTACTTAGGGGTAGTTTTTACCCCTAAAAAACAAAAAGCATCAATCGGGCTTATGTCACTTTGAACTTGAGCCTAAGCATAAGATGAGCCTTATTCTGAATTTTCATGTAAATCCATGCAGTTTGAAAGAATTCGTAGGTTACAGCTGATTTTCCGCTTCAATTACTGTCCTATATGGTTGGGTGCAACCTTTCGCAAATTAATCTTTATTTAAATAGTGGGTTTTTACAAAAAAAAATGAGTATTTTACTTCCGAATTACCTATTTTTATTTCGAAATATAGCACCACGTAAATTACAACCGGAATATTTACTAAAACTATTAAAGCACGGTTTGGATTTTATTTTTTCAGAATAAAATAATTAATGCATCCCAACAACCGAGCCATTTCGGAATTTTATGACACCGTGTTCCCCAAAGCGAAATATTCGGCCCGCAGTATTTAAATAAAATAACCATTTTTCATATCAGTACCGCCCCGACCTTCCGCTCCCGGACCTGTTTATGGCTTTTAAAACAAAAGGGAGTGGAAATCAATAAACACCGCCGTTCCGTGTCAATTTAACGGCTGTGGTCGAATAGAATGCCCACATCGGTTTCCTGTTGCTCTATTATGCATGTTTGGCGCCGCGGCGCAAAATGCGATCCCTGATGGGGTTTAATGGAAACACAGCGGCCGTAAAAATGTTTGTTTATAAATCGGGATGAGCGCCTAATTCGTGTTATGTAACGTTTACAGATATCCGTGTAAAAAATTCGACTGTTCGAGGGATATTTCAAAGCTTGAACGAGGCTGATCAGCTTTCGGCGAAATTTATTTCGTGCACAGCTGTGGACAATAAAATGTTTCCAACGTTTATTGTTGTGATTTTACTGTTCGTTGTTCTAAACAGTTTGAATTTGCCGATTATTTTTGATAAATCCGTTTGTGTCACAGAATTTATAGAAGCGAGCTTGTGTATTCCAACTTTCAAAAGATTGTATTAAAAAATAGGTCACAAATTTTAGTATTAGTCCATTATAGTGGAGTAAAGGTAGCTTAAAAATATGCATTATTTCGGAATAATTAGCAGAGCCTTGGATTTTCATAAAACCTTTTGAAATCGCCCTGAAATAGCTCGTAGAGCTAGCTAGCTAGCTAAAAGTTATAAACTTATATTTGTACGCTAATTATTATTTAATCGTTTAAACAATAAAAAATGGGTTTTCAAAAATTACACAGGTCAACATTTGATCTAGGAATAATCACCGGACCTGACCAGGGTACTAATAGGTTTTTTGGATCGCTGATTCCGAATCCAAGGTTGGCTACGCTCCTTCACGTCAGGTTCAAGGTCATTTGAAGGTCAAATGGTCGAAAATGGTCTAAAAAATCTGAAAACATTAATACGTATGTTTTTGGGGTAGCCGAGTTCAAAGCCGCTGCTATTTTTACTATTCAAAGACATCTAAAGGTCGTATAAAGGTCATTTGGAGGTCAAACCGAGAAATATGGTCTAAAAAATCTGAGAAAATTTATACGTATGTTTTTGGAGTAGCTGCCACCACACATTATCTGTTACTAAACTATGTAACACATTGTGTAACACATTATACAATTCAGAATGCTTCTAATAGGATCATATTCGATGCAAAGTAATAAATCATTGCCTGACAAGGGAACCAATGCAGTACGCTTTTAAGGGTTTTAGAAATTGAATAATATCTTTATACATTATGAAGGGACGAAGGGATCAGTTCACGTCTGGCACCCTTGTTCCTACAAGAACTCCTTATTCTCATAAACTATTTATTTTAAATGTAATTTATTATAAATCCAATTTATTTTTTAAATTCCACATATGTACTACATTTTACCTCTGTACGCGCCACTGTTGTTTACTTGTTTTTTGGAGGCGCTCTCTGATTGACGAACAAGCTCGCCAGGTTAGTATTTGACGTATACCGACCACTTCGTACACTCAATGCACCTGGGCTACTACAGCTACTACCAAACCAAAGTGCGTATGCAACGGTATTTCAAATTTTACATTCAATTTCATTTTAAATTTGAAATAGTTCTGAAAATGATGACACGATTTTCCTTCGATAAAAGACTGACAACTTTTTGCTCTACTTTGCATCGAATACGATCCTACTATACAGAATGTATCAATGTACTAAAGAAATATGAATCTGTATATTAATGCGTATAACAACCTTCAAACAATGAAAACCTCCACATGACCTCAAAATTTCCTTTAAGTGACCTTGCAGGATGACATAGTCCCAAATCCTCACAGAAGATGATTTTTGCCGGTTTTTGACGAAAGCATCAGACGACAAATATTTACTTATCAAGGCGGTGGTGGCAGTTGGACTATCTGGGACATGTCGAAGGGAGGAATTATGTTATCTCAAATTAGAAGACACCAAAGATTTCGGCAGTGCTATGCTGATTAAACTGAAGAATACAAAAACAAAGGTACCAAGATGTTTTACAATTACAGGAAACCTTTACACTATCTTAAAAAAGTACTGTGCTCTTTGTCCTCCTAATCTGAAGACAGGCAGTTTTTTTTTAAACTATCAAAACGGAAAATGTTCAAGCCAAAACGTTGGCATCAACAAAATTGGAAACATGGCTAGGGAAATCGCCAAGTTTTTGATGCTATAGAATCTAGAAAGTTACACATTGTTTTCGGCGTTCATCGGCCACAATTTTAGTCAATTCGGGCTCAAATCTGCTTGCCCTCAAACGCCATGGAGGGTGGAAATCCAGTACAGTTGCCGAAGGCTACGTTGATGACTGTTTGAGAAATAAAATGGAAGTTTCGAAAAAGATAGAGTCTCCAGTGTCTTCTGCTGCCACAGAACCAGAACAACGATCGTCTACTGGAATACAACAAGAAAACAACGACCGCACGCTGAAAAACTGCACTAAAAACACGACACCAAAAATATTCTCTATTACCGAAAACAAGGTGCACAATAATACTGCTTTTCCCAGCGTAACTTTGAAGGAATGTTCAAATGTTACCATAAATATTAAATATTAGTTTCTTTTGTTAATGCGTTAGCAATTTTCTTAATAAAAACGAGTTAAATTAAAAGTTGTATTTAATTTATTTTGTTAATATGTTGGCAATTTTAGTAATAAAAACGATTTAAATTAAAATTTGATTTTTGTGGTCCCTGTTTACAGTCGTATAAAAAGTATCGTAAAAAACTCGTTTGAAAACCTCTTTGCACACTCGCTCGACTTGTGGACCTCGCCTTCGGCTGGGTCCACTAATATGTCTCGCTCGTGTGCAAAGAGTCGTTTTCAAACCTTGTTGTTTAATATACTTTACTGTTTTCTCGTGGAAATGAACGGAAAAAAGTTATAAGCGAAAAACGTGAATTTACGTAAAAATTATACAATTAACCACCTTGTAAACAATGTTCCCCCCATTTTTATGACTGTGGAAACTAATATATTATTGTACATAATATTTAGCATCTATAGTGATAAATTCAGCTTGCCGAAACAAAAAGTGGCGAAATGGTCATTTCCCAGGATAAATTTAATAAACATTTGACATGTAAGAAACTATTCATAAAAATCTAGCTTCTAATAAAACTCCTACGACTGCAACTCACATAATTTCGTTATAGCTGCAGAAACTCGGCAGCACCACTTACACAAAAGTGATTTTCTCGGTGAAAACGGCACTTCCCTGCATTGATTTAAACCTATCCGTCTTTAACATTCCATTTATAGGCTAGGCCGAAACGGCGCTAAGCTATCAATTCGATGTAATAAAAAATCCGTGACCTACTATGTGAGTTACGCGGCTTTAAATTTTTCAGAGGACTGAATGGCGCGACACGTCATTTGAATAATTGAAGTCCTGTCCTTTATAGCACGTCAGTGATAGTAGATGTTCCCAATAAATTTCTTCTCTATAATTAAAACGTCTGGGACCGCTGGTTGGCTGGTGGATGTATCCGAATTAAATATTTTATTTAAGGCAGACACGTCAGCGGCGTTTCATTTATTTAGAAATACGTCATGGTTTTAATTTTTCATTACATGAATAATAAATAAATATAGTTGTACGGTGTAAGGCAAACTATGTTAGTCCTTTTCTTATGAGGACTGGAAATCCTTCCTCATTAAGAAATAAAATCTGGATTTAATGACAGAATACACTTATAGTCGAAGAGTCCCTTTTGATTTAACAAATTAGAATGTGAACATCATATTAGTTTCCACAAATTTACAAATAAATATGTATTAATCATGTAGGTATTTACATACTTGATTAGTTTCAGAATATTTATACAAGGTGCTTCTTAAGTAGAGGTAAAAAATCCACGGGTGTATTCTTTGGCAAAAAACCGTTTTTTTTTTGTTACATCAATGTGGGGTCTTAGGACAGCCATTGTCCAGCTACAACGTGTCAAAAATAAAAAAAAATAAATCAGTTTTTAATTTTTAATTTCTAAACCGCTTGAGATAATTTAACCAAATTCGGTGTGCATATTTAGTATGACAGTAGGTATGAAACAAAAAATTACCAGCTTTGGAAACTTATCAGTAGCGAAGCTGTGGGTATCATCGATCATTATTTGTCAAAAAAAATATACAGGGTCTTTCAGGATTAAGTCGACAAACTTTATGGAGATATTTCTCATAAAAAAATAAGAATAAAATCAAGTATACATTTTTTTTCTAGAGACGCTTCATTTTCGAAATATAGGGCGTTACAATTTTTTTAAAAAATTCGAATTTTTTAAATAACTTCTACATAATGAAGGGTATTTAAGCGAAATTTGGCATGACACATCTTCTTATAAGATACCATTTTTTCATAGAAGTAGAAGTCCCGCAAGCAACCAGTGGCGGAGTTATGGGGACTCAGACTCATTAAATTATAAAAAAATAATACGGCCCTACTGAAAATAAAAATGATGCTGTTTTTAGATAGAACAATTTGTTATTGACAAAAAGTGTACATTCACTTTTTTCCTAACTCGTATAGTTTCATGGCAAAATTGATTTTTCGGAAGGGTGCTTCTGGATTCTGTCGATAAACTTTAAAATGAACCTCAACAAAAATTTTCGAGTAGGCTGCTGTCTAACTTCATTTAGAAGTTATTTTTAAAAAATTCGAATTTTTAAAAAATCTTTAACGCCCTATATATCGAAAATGAAGCGTCTCTGGAAAAAATGTATACTTGATTTTTTTTTTATTTTTTTAGGAATATCTCCTTAAAGTTTGTCGACTTAATACTGAAACACCCTGTATATCACCCTATATAATATTACAAATAAAATAGGTCGTCATATGCGCCATTTTATTAACTTCATGTTTTGTTTCTTTACACTTTTTGGCACCCCAAACTGATTAACACCAAAATTGATTTATTTGATCAAGTTCATTTTTACGATATTCATTACATTACTTAAAATAATAACAAAATAGTTAATTAACAATGGAATTACTTTACTATGATTTATTATAAATGTAGAAAATGGTCACCTTCAGCCAAACTACATGCCTCAGATCTTCTTAAAATTTCCATTTTATTTCTCAAACAGTCATCAACGTAGCCTTCGGCAACTGTACTGGATTTCCACCCTCCATGGTGTTTGAGGGCAAGCAGATTTGAGCCAGAATTGACTAAAATTGTGGCCGATGAACGCCGAAAACAATGTCCCGTGTAACTTTCTGGATTCTCTAGCATCAAAAACTTGGCAATTTCCCTAGCCATGTTTCCAATTCTGTTGATGCCAACGGTTTGGCTTGAATATCTTCCGTTTTGATAGTTTAAAAAAAACTGCCTGTCTTCAGATTAGGAGGACGAAGAGCACAGTACTTTTTTAAGATAGTGTAAAGGTTTCCTGTAATTGTAAAACACGTTGATACCTTTGTTTTTGTATTCTAATCTTTGGTGTCTTCTATTTTGAGATAACATAATTCCTCCCTTCGACATGCCCCAGACAGTCTAACTGCCACCACCGCCTTGACAAGTAAATATTTGTCGTCTGATGCTTTCATCAAAAACCGGCAAAAATCATCTTCTGTGAGGATTAGGGACTTCTTTGGAACGTAGTTTTCTGATTTTCGTTTGATTAGCGCTTGCAACTTTTTATAGCTTCCAAGATCTATGTTGTGATTGGCACTTAACGTTGACTTGAGCATCGAAAAAATCGTCCACAACGTCGAAGATTTATATTTCTTAGATAGTTCTTCAAAATACACCATTACTGCGTTTTCTGTGAAAGTTTGGACATTTTTGGCTAGTCGCCAGTTCATAAATCGGCTTAACTCAGCTTCATACCTGCTTCTGGATTTTGTGGGCAGCAGTTCCGAACATATTTCGCTTGCTTTCTGTAAAATCTCATCAGAATCACACATTTTCACACCCAAACATCGGGAATTCAACAATGTTTGAAGTATCTAATCAACAAAATAAAGGAGCCCTGACGGTTGCTATGAAACTCGGCCAACTTGAAACATTGCATAATTTGGCTGATAACATCAAACAAAAATCACAATCTGGAGACGCGTGTGCAAAGATGACATAACCGTGTGCAAAATGTTTAGCACACGGCGTGTGCAAAATACCGTTTTCAGAGCGTGTTTTCCGTGCGCAAAACCCCCTTTTGCAAGGCAGTCGTATAAAAAATATATTTTCACCATCTAATCAGTAATGCAATGATCTTGAATTTTAGCTCTTTATATTTTGTGATACAACTAACCCTTTTCGAGAAAATCACTGGTGACTAAACGGTAATCACTAGTCCAATTTTTTAGGTTACCTTAATATTTGGTGTTGCCGGTGCATGTCGCCGTGATGAACTGTGTCAATTAAATTTGAATGATGTAGATGATTTAGGGTCAAAGCTTTTGGTTAAAAATACGAGATAATAAAACGACAAAACCGAGATCATTTATGATCAACGAAACTTATATGACACTATATAGAAAATATGTTGCATGCTGCCCAGAAAATGAAAGTTGCCGCTTTTTCTTTAAATATTCAAATGTTAAATGTTGCAGGCAAGTAGTAGGAATACATGATTTTGCTAAAATGTCTCAGATTGTCGCGAAATATTTAAATTCGCCAAATGCAGATAAATACACAGGACATTGTTTCCGTCAAACTTTTGCGATTTTAGTTAATGCTGAGGCAGATTTAATTACGTCAAAGATACATGGGGGATGGAAATATCTTCAAACATTGCCGAAGGATATGTAGAGGAATTTTTTACAAATAAAGTAGAGATAGCAGATATAGTACATTATACTATAAGGGAGAGAAATGCGTTATTTTGGCAGAGGTGCAATTTGAAGCCCGAGGGCTACAATGCACCGAGGACAAAATAGCATCTCTCCCGAATGGTAATACTATTTTTTCCACGGTCTCATTAACTTAAAAACACATATTTTGTCATTATGAAGTAAGTAGCACCAGAATTATTGTATTCGGATTTGAGCATTTATTTAGTAGTCGTTGAGTTATTGTAATAACTACAAAATAAACAAACAAAAAGAATTGTCAAATTAAGGTGCTAGTTTGATTTAGTTTAAAGTTTGTTTAGTGCACAATGAATAATTGTGAGTCGGAAGAGATTGTGGAGGCTGCAAATATTGCAATAAGCAATTTGCTGCCTACGAAGTCAAGATCTGTATACGATATAGCCTACAATCGGTTCAAAAAGTGGTGCGCCGAGAAAAATGTTCAAGTATACAGCGAGAATGTTTTGTTGGCATACTTCAGTGAAAATGCAAAGAATTACAAGTCTTCCACATTATGGGCGCAATATTCTATGGTTAAGTCATGCTTGATAATTTACGACAACATAGATATAAGCAAATTCCCCAAGCTGATCGCATTTTTGAAAAGAACCGGTGACGGATATCAAGCGAAAAAATCGAAAATATTGACAAAGGGTGAAATCGACCGTTTTCTATCAAGTGCAGATGACAAAGAATTCTTAATGATTAAGGTAAGATTACTTTTGTTGTTAGGTATTTCAATTATTAAGTATTTTGATTTTTTATAGGTTGGATTAATTCTGAGGATTACCGGAGCTTGTCGAACTGATGAACTAGTCAATTTAACTGTAGATGATATTGAGGATGTAGGCTCTTCCTTGATTGTAAAAATTCCAAACACTAAGACAAAGATTCCAAGAACCTTTGTGGTTACCGATGTGGTAAATATGCTTGAATTGTTTCGAAAATACCTGTCCCTTCGTCCTCCCCACGTCAAGCATAAGCGCCTTTTTTTGTACTACAAAGCAGGAAAATGTAGTTCGCAGCCAGTTGGCAAGAATACCATGGGAAAAATTCCGAGTGTAGTAGCTTCGTATTTAAAATTACCTGATGCTGCATGTTATACTGGTCACTGCTTACGAAGATCTTCAGCGACATTACTGGCAGATGCTGGTGTGGATATCACGACAATAAAGCGTCATGCTGGTTGGAAATCAACGACAGTCGCTGAGGGTTATGTCGAGAACTCCATTGAAAATAAGACCAAAATTGCTAATCAGGTTTTAGTAGGTACCACTACTAGCGCAATCACAAAAACTGTAAATGTAAGCGAAAGTAATAATATTAATTTTTAAGATTGTACAAATGTAACATTTAATTTAAATGTCAATAAATAATTTCAATGTTATCTTTTTTTTGCATGAAAAACGTTCTCCATAATGTAAACTCCCTTGGGAGCATTATACTCCCTTGGGAATAATCGACTACTTCTGTTTTAATTTTGATGTCATAGAAACTGATTTCTACTCCCGACCGTGGAAAAAAATATTTAGACGGGGAAGAAGCAAAGAGAAAGCTAATATTAATAATATTGTCGAAGAAAAAAATAACAATTAACAGCAATGATGTCGCCGACTACTCGAGTAAAGTTCAGGCAATGTTTAATAGTTGAACAAACTGCAAGATAACTATAAATATAAACAAATAGTTATAATAAACGTTTAATATGTGGAATACATCCAATAAATGTTATATTTACTAAATAATGCATCTGTTTATTATCGCATCAGATATAATTACTTGTAACCTAGTTAATTGATTAATTAAACTTAGCCAGAGCATGAACAACTTGTGACAAGTCTTGCAAATGACTTGATTTTTCGATTAAGAGTTGTGATCTGTAAGGGATTGAAGTAAAAAAAGTAAAGGTTTCAGTATTACTGCGCTTCTGAAGTTTAATTTTGCGTTACGCGTGTATAAAATGAAGGAAAACTCATTCAGGGCACAATACCTACGAAAATGAAGCTCATTCTACATTTAGGAGGAAACTTTGCATTCCTTAGTAATACCAACGTTTCGTAAAGCAATACAAATCAACATATTTATGTTGCTATTTTGGAAGTCAACAAAGGGATATTAGGATCCCCTTGCGCCCGCCTCATTAATATATACTCTCATTTCCTGCGAGCATATCTCTGATGTTAAATACGCAGATGTATAAAAGTCTACACAATGCATTATTAATTTTTTTCTGGGGTACTCTGAAAGCATTGGCCGGAGCCCAAGGAATATATCTGCATTATGCGCTAATTCCGTGCATTTGTAACTCCGTTCTTCATTAAAGACTTTGTTTGGACTTTGTTTGTGCCGATTATACTCCGAAATGAAAGATTAGAATAACAAATCTACTTTAAAAAGTCAATTTCACCCGAGATTTATTGGCCGGCGCTATCTGGCTGACGTAATGGAGCCAAATATCGAGGCTATCGTTGAGTGCTTACTTGGAGTAACTGGTATTAGTAGAAGTTCCAATTACAGAGACAATTCAAACAGAGATCAATGGTAATGTGGATTAAGTAGAAATACGTATTCATCGTCTGGCTGATTTTAATGTTTATGTTTGAAACTGAGGATTACAGCTTTCCTTATTACCTACATACTATTATCTTATTTATTTATTTGAAAATTTTACACCTGTCATTTTAAGCCAATTACATACTGTAATTTCGACAGTTGCCCATGGCAACCTTCAAATTTTTCGGAAATTTTTTTCCTCCTGTCAAGCTAGGCAAACAAAATTAATAAGTGGAAATTTTTTTTGACAGCTATCATATGGTTAAAAAATCAGTACCTATCCAGAATTTTTCTTTGTAATGTTTTTATTTATTTTAAAATAATAAATAGATACAAATAATTCATTATTTACCAAATATTTGATCCGAGATTTCTTCTATTAACGCTAAATGTTTTTGAAATTCTGGCTGGAACTCTTCTCTTCGCAACGGAGAGTAACAAGGAGCATAATTATTACCTTTATTTTTCATTTCCATCAGATGTCTTGTGTTTCATAAAATATATGTAATAATTTGATGAAATTTTGTTCTGCTGAGCCTTGGTTTTACGTAAAAAAGATGGGATATCTTCCTCTAAAATCTTTTGAATAGCTGCGAAAAGGTTTTCTTGATGCGGACTGATTCCAGTCTTTTTTTCAGTAAATATGGCAAATACTTTAAATTTTTGTGAGACATAAGAATGTCCCCTATTTTGGTGCAAGAATTACATACAACGAGCGTTCAAATAAAAACGTGTTCGAAGTTGGCTCTGACGTATTGGACTTAGGGAGTAGCTTATAGCGACCAACTTAACTAACAACGAGCTGTATAGCAGCTGTCAGTTTCAATAACGTTAATGACTATATAACTTTATTTTAAAGAATAATGGTGATAACAATAACAAACAATTAAAGGAGTCCTTGTTATAACAATAAATTAAAGCAGCTGCTGAAAGTGTCCCCCTCCTTGTTCCAAGCACTTTTCACACCTGTTCCTCAAAGAATTAAAGACATTTTCTAAGATGCTCGGGGTGTTATTAATTTCACGAATCTTGTCTATAAGTCGAGCCTGCAGATGGTTTAAATCAGGAATAGGCAGTTCAAAAATAGTGTTTTTAAGGTAAGGCCACAAAAAGAAATCACACGGCGTAATATCACATGACATCGGTGGAAATTCATGTTCAGCATTGAGACTTATTAGTCGATTTTGGAAAACTTCCCTCAACATATTCATCGTCTCGCCTGCCGTATGTGCCCTTGCGCCATCTTGTTGAAAGTAAAAGTTTGTAATTTCGTTTTCTTCCAGCTGGTTAACAAAAGGAGCGATAATTTCTTCTCTATACCTTTGCGCAGTAAGAGTACCATTAAAAAAAATAGGTCCATAAGTCCTCCTTCGATTGAAAGCACACCAAACTCCAATTTTTTGAGAGTGTAGAGGGCCCGCGACAAAAAAGTTATCTGGTTTTTCAGAAGACAACATTCTCATATTCTGTGAGTTTACGTAACCACTTAAATGAAACCAGGCTTCATCAGAAAAAAAGGTGATATTATGAAGTTCACCGTAAGTAGTTGTTTAAAAACCATTCACAAAATACAGCCCGTCGAGGAAAATCTACTTCATGAAGTTCTTGCTGACAAGTTAAACGATAGGAGAACAAACTCAAATCTTTTTTTAACACTGTGTGGCAGGTACCGGCTGATACTCTCACCATTTGTGATAAAACACGTACAGAAGTTCTTGGCGCATTTTCCATTATTTGTTGACATTTTCTTTTAATTCTTCAGTCCGCTTTTTAGGTCGGCCGCTTCCTTCTTTTCTTGTTACACTGCCCGTTTCACGAAAAACATTGACACAACGCTGAACTGCACTTTGAAAAATTTTGTACTCAACAACGCCGGGAAATTGATTTTGAAATGAAACATTCCTCAATAGAATACTTCCATATTCCATCAATCTTGCGTCCATTTCTAAAGTAGGACTCTATGATAAACACTTTTTGTTCTTGAGAAAACACCATTTTAAACGCTTTTTAAAACGAAAATATTCAAATTGATAGCGGCTATATAGCGCTTTGACAGATGACGTTTAAGTTCATTTACTATACGCTACGCCCTACGTCCAAATTTTCAGAACCAACTTGACCACGTTTTTATTTGAACGCTTGTTACTTTAAGGTTTTAAATTAGTATTTTGGTTGTTCACTGTCATGATTTAATTATAAACAATTAGAAGCTAGAGAAAATGACTGTCAACGTGACGTATAGCGAAGACGATTTTGACATCACATGCCTAAGCCTACTTGATTGCAGTTATGATTTTTTAAGAATCATTGATATATTGCCATAGACATCGGTTTTCCACAAAAACTTACTTCCCTTCTATTTTAGTAATACTAGGTGAATTATACTGCAAACATAAATATCTGAATTCAAAAATTAAATGCCCTTTTTATTACTAAAGTGAATGTAATGTGCTGTTTTTTATGTTTATTAAGGATCATTAATAAACTGTCATAGATATCGCATTTTTACAAAAACTTAATTTCCTTCTATTTTAGTAATACTAAGTGAATTGTACTGCAAAAATAAATATTTGTATTTAAAAATTAAATGCCTTTTTTATTACTAAAGTGCAAGGAATGTGTTTTTTTATGTTTTAATAAGAATCTTTGATAAACTGCCATAGACATCGCTTTTCTACAAAAACTTACTTTCCTTCTATTTTAGTAATACTAAGTGAATTGTGTTGCAAAGGTAAATATTTGAATTCAAAAATTAAATGTCTAATTTATTACTAAAGTGAAAAGAACGTGTTGTTTTTATGTTTTCGGCATTTTCATTTCGAAAACGAGCCATTTTTGAATTTAAAAAAACGCGTGAGATGCGATTAATTTATGAGACGTTTAAGAAGAAAAAAATATGTCATGCACCTCAAAACAATGTCTACCTGTCAAGCCAACTTTATTTTGGCGAAATAAGTTTCAAAATGAAACATGTCAAATTTTTAAAATAAATTTTGGTTGTAAAATTTTCTTACCAAATCCCCTACGTCCTAGAATTAATGTCCGGAAATTTTTCCTCAATCACGTATTCTTTTAGAAAATGCGTTCCTTCGAAAAAATTTCCGGAAATAATTCAAGCACTAGGGAGATTATAAGTGAAAACTCACTGTTTTCCTTGAATAACTTTTAAAGTAATTTAGAATAATTTAATAAAAATTTTATGTGACAGACGTTAGTAAGGTCCTCTTAAAATAGTGTCCTTGAAACATATTTTACAACTTAATGCCTAAATTTTTAACACCCTGTATGATAAAGATTTTAAAATAATAATTATGGGTAGCTTCAACCTTAGACTAAAAAAGCTACTCTTGTGGATTGTCGATAAAATGAACCGTTTACGAGAAAAAGAATAATAAACGAATTCATGATTTCTATTTTTTTTCTTGACAACAAAGTGCGATACGAAAATCATTCAATAACAGGAAAGTTTCATTTTAAGATGTTTAACCCGAAAAAATACAAACTTAAAAAAAACGCAGTGGTGTCCCAAGAGGCACCTTAACGAAATTATTGAAAAACTTCATACGAGGGTTCAACATGGGCTCCATAAAGTCTGATACACTCTCGGGCACGACGAATTGAGGACTGCTGTACCCGCCACAATAACCCAGCATTGTTCCTTATCACTAGAGAGTGGACAATGTGTGTCTTTAACCCGAAGAATAGGTCAAATTTTGGTAGAGATGTGTACGCGTCCAAAAATGTATTGTGTATAAACTATGCAAAATATAATTATTATGTACAGCTAATATATCGTATTATCCTCTCGAAAATTTGTACCCTTTATTTAAAATCTATAAATCATGTGAACAGGTTAAATAACGAGAAAATAATTAAGTTAATTTAGTTCTAAAGAAATGAAATGACACTCGCGCCCATCTCTAGTCCATCCGCCGACATCGGTTGCGTTTATCGAATTCCTATTGGTCAGAATTCAAATTGCAGCCCTGTTATGAATGGAGCGTGAGTTGGACTTTTCTATCATGTGCGTCGCCTGAGGGTATTCGTTACATCGACTCCTAATTTCCAATTAAAAGAACGACACTATTTTTAACCGAACTTTATTTAATAAATATGTAGTATACAATTTCTGATTTTCTAAATATTTTATAACGCCTAAAAATGTATGTACCGTGGAATTTTCGTGAATTATCACGTAAATTTCCGATGTATACCCGACACGCCACTGCGTCATGGGTAATGTATCTAGGTTTATGAATGACATATCTATGTTCAAGGTTAAAGCCACAAATTGTCCGCTCTCTGCTTATCACATCACAATGAAACGTGATTCTCTGTAGAAGTTCCTCCCTAGTGTCAACCGGAGTGGAATACACCAATTGTTTGAGGTGCCCCACAGGTAAAAATCCGGAAGCGTTAGATCGGGAGATGGAGAAGGCCAGGCAATGGGTCCTCCTCTACCTATCCAACGGTTTGGATAGATGTTATTCAGGTGCTCCCGCACAACAACGCTAAAATGTTTCGGCGGGTTTCAATTGGTAAGTGTTCTACTAAATCTTGAAAACCGTTCTGAAGGAACTCCAAATAAAGTTGTCCATTCAATCGTTCTGGCAATACGAATGGTCCAATAAAAAAAATTGCCAATGATTCCTGCCCAGATGTTAATTGATTGGAACTGATGTTGATGCGAAACAATAGTGGCATGAGGATTTGCATCAGCCCATACATGTGTGTTGTGTAAATCGGTGATAGCTTTTTTGGTAAACTTTGCTTTATTCGTGAAGAGAATAGTGCTAATGAGGTTTACATTATTTCGTTGCTGATCTAATATCCAGTTTGCAAACTGCATTCTACGAGGAAAATCTTCAGGAATCAGTTCATGTATTTTTTGCAAATGGTATGGATATAACAGCTGTTCTTGTCTCTTTGTGTAGTCACGATCGAAATCTTCTTCCTCTCACTAAAATTCTGATACTGGTCATGTCCATCACGTGCTCTGTGTTCCACATGTTACGTTATTCTTCAAGTGGTATTTGTGCGTCTTTAATCTCGCACTGACGTGTCTTGTCGCTTGTCCAATGTATACTTTTCCGTATAAACACAATACTCAGCTGGTCTTAGGAAAAGCTGTCCCTATCTTTCTTGAAGATGGTAGATGATATTAATTAATGTTGTGTTTGTTGTTGCTAGATGTTACTCCTTTTCCTTATCCAAATGTGTCTTCCTAATAAGTCGCCCAATATTCTATTTCTTGTTTCAGGACTGGGTGTTAATGTGAATCAACATTTCCATCAATCGAGTAGGCTGTTTTGGTTTGGGTGAATCGTATATCCACGGAGATTTTTGGCTTTTTGGCTTTCAAATATCACCAGAAATGAAAATTTTTCTATGCGCATAAAAAAAACGTGGGCTTAACTTTTGGCGGCACAATATGTTAAAAAAATTCCAAAAATGTCATATTTTTCTTCCTATTTAATTATGTATCTTTTCAAGAGTTGATTTTAAGCGAAAATGGAAGAGGAAAAAATGTTTGTAATTAAGTTTTTTACAAAACAAGACTAGTTACAAATCGAATGAATCATGATTATTATGGTAAAAATCGTAAAAAAATCACCAAAACTGGGGTTAAAAAACATTGACTTTTTAGGGAATTTTTTTAGGGTCTTTAAGTTGGGTATAAAACCTTCATAGAAAACTTCATGTTATGTAGAATCATCACACCAAATTTCATCAAAATCGGTTCGATAGATTTTGCATAATAATTTTGCAATCCAGATTAAATAAAATTGCAAATTTTATTTTCAAAATTTTGCATAGCAAAAACCAAGGCCCTTAGTAGATACTTACTTGAAAATTTAATCACATATAGAAGGGCTCTCAAGTTTTCAAACGCTTTTTTGAAAAATCCGAAAAATGTTTAAACAAGCACCAGAGTTCTCCTAATTGACGGATTCGAATTTTTCAAAAAGCGTTAGAAAGCTTGAGAGCCCTTCTATATGTGATTAAATTTTCACGTATCTAAAGGCCTTGGTTTTTGATTTGCAAAATTTTGAAAATTTGACATTTTTTTTCAAAATCTGGATTCCAAAATTATTATGCAAAATCTGTCGAACCGATTTTGATGAAATTTGATGTGATAACATAAAGTTTTCTTGAGCCAAGTATGAAGGTCATACACCCAACTTAAAGACCCCAAAAAAATTCCCAAAGAAGTAATGGTTTTTAACCCCACTTTTGGCGATTTTTTCGATTTTTACAATAATAATCATGATTCATTCGATTTGTAACTAGTCATATTTTGTAAAATTTAATTACAAACATTATTTTCCTCTTCCATTTTCGCCTAAAATCAACTCTGGAAAGGATACATAATTAAATAGGAAGAAAAATATGACATTTCTCGAATTTTTTTTACATATTGTGCCGCCGAAAGTTAAGCGCACGTTTTTTTTGCGGGCATAGAAAAATTTTCATTTCTAGTGATATTTTAAAGCCAGAAAGTCAAAAATCTCCATAGATTCACCCAAATATGGACTCTTTGAAACAGATACCGTCTGGACTACAATCCCTGTGGGTCGAGTTTATGTAAACGCTATGCCGTCTGGTTTTCTCTTGACAAGAACATCTAAGAAACGTGGCTCTAGTTGTTTTAGTTTCATAACTGAGGTTTATCATAGGTAAGTATCAAAATATATAAATTTTTAAAAAGCCTTAATAAATCTGATGTTGGTGGTCGTTGTGGCAGTGGTTGATGATGATGATGACGATCATAGTGATGATGACTGTGACAGTTACGATGTATTGATAAATAATGTTATGAATAGAAACGATGGCCCAGAGAATTGCACACAATGCGTCTTTATGTAAAAATTTTTATAATCTGTCAAATTTTGTTCTAACGTAGTTGATTTTAATCGGGCCTAAATCAGTGTCTGTAAGAAAATACCACTTTATTTCGCAACTATTAATAATAATAATAATTATTATTTATTTGCTTTGTTGCCACAAACTAGTTATGGATTAGCATTGTCAAAAATAAAAATAAAGGAGAATATGTGATGAAGTCATTATACAGATATACATATTACAATAAAATATAAAACAACTAGTGACGTACATTTAAAACATTATTATTACATATAATATAGGTAACTAAGCACTCGTCCCGAGTCTGTGAGCAGTTCGATAATTATGATGTTAATGCCTAAGGGACATACAATAAACTTTGAATTCTTTTATATTATAAAAGCAATTCTCTGTCAGTAATTTTTTTATTTTACTTATGAATATATTGATTGATTTGCTGCTTTTTATTTCCGGAGGAAGGATATTGAAGAACTTTTGATCAGTATTCAGATTTTCTGTAATATGTATGATTAAATTTATCAATACATATATTGTCTCTATTTCTTGTCGGGTAGGTATGTATATGTGTATGTTTTTTAAAATCTTTAATATTTTTATAGACATAAACCAACTGTTTTAATATGTAAATAATGCAAGAGTTAGTATTTTCTTGTTAATAAAAATTAATCTGCAAGATTCAGTTTGCGTCATTCCAAAAATAAGACGAATTATACGTTTTTGAATTATGAATATCCTTGAATATTCAGTTGTTTGACCCCATACTATTACATTAAAGGACAACGTTGTATACACGTTAGCATAGTAAAATTGCAACAGACAGTTTTTGTCCAAAGTGTTTTTTAATGTTTTTGGTGTAAAAAAATGTTTATTTAATTTTCCACATACTAAGTCCACCTCCTCACTTCAGCTTACTGAACCATCCAACATAATGCCCAGAAATTTAGTTGATCTGTTGGTAATGACCTCACAAGTTATTTGTACCTCTAAAGATTTTTTATATATACCAGTGAATTCTACATAAACCGTCTTATTTAAATTGTTTATAAGATGATTTGCCTTACACCAGTTTGTAAACTGTTGGATTGCCAATTCAACCTTATGGGTTACTTCCTCTGTGGTTTTTCCTTTTATTAGAATGATGCTATCATCTGCATAAATAAATAAAAACCCTCCCGTGATGTATATGACTAGGTAGGTCATTCACATACAATAAGAACAACAAAGGACCAAGGACACTACCCTGGGGAGTGCCTAGTTCCACTTTGTATAAATCTGAGATTTTATCCTCTATTTTTACCACTAACTGTCGATTTGTAATGTAGGATATGATCCATTCATTTATAGTTCCTCGTATACCTAAGCTAACCAACTTTTGAGAGAGAAACGCCGGATCCAGCGTATCAAATGCTCGCGATAAATCAAAGAACACAACCACCACTGTTTCTCCTTTATCTATATTATTTATTATGTATTGTGTCAGTTCTGTAGTAGCCGTTTCCGTTGAGTACCCACTTCTAAAACCGTGTTGGCATTTGCTTATTAAATTATATATTGATAAAAATTCGATTAGTCGCAAATAGACTGCTTTTTCAATAATTTTTGAAAATGAGTAACAATGGCTCTATAATCATTTGCGGATTGCCTTTTTTAAATATAGGAGTGGTTTTTGCTATTTTTAATCGATTTGGAAACTTTCCCGTAGCAACTGATTTATTTACTATATCTCTAATATAGGGACCCAACTATATTTTACATTCCTTAATTAGACATACAGGTACTTCGTCTATTCCTACTGATGTTTTGTTGTTTAATTGAGTGATTATATTCTGAATTTCATCTGTAGTATACGGCTTAAAAAACATCGTAAAATAATTAACAGGGGGTAGGGTACAGTCCACATTACTTCCAGAAAATTCAGATTGAACCAGTTCAGCAACAGAGTTAGCAAAATGCTTAGCAAAGTGATTCACAATTATTCTGCTCTCTGTGATAAGTTCATCACCAATCGTAAGATTTATTTTATTTGTATGGATATTTTCCCGGTCTAGTTTTAGGTTCACGAGCTGCCACAGTTGTTTTGTTTTGTTCTGCGCATTATTTATTAAGGTATTGTAATAATTTTTTTTTGCAGTTCAATTTTTTTTCTTAATATCTTTTTCATGTTTTTGTAGTTTTCCTGAATCATGTTATCCGCTGTAATTTTCCTATACCAGTTTAACTGCCTGAGTTGCAGGGATTCGTTTTTAAGGTCATTGGAAAATGTGAATCTATTAGTGTAAGGTAAACGCATATTTTTTGATGTTTTGTATGGATGAGATAACTTAAAGCACCAATCAAAGTTGATCCAACATCGTTCAAATATTTCATTTACATCGCGATTGATGCCTCACTTCTCGTCGATTCTCTAGTGAACCGCAAGGCAAATTCTCTGATTGTTTCACCGTTTACTACCCGTGTTCTGTGCCGAATAACTTTTCGAGTGGATTCTCCCGAAGTTTGTATTATCCACTTACAGTGTAGGGCAAAATGATCAGAAACTTCTAGTTCTAGTATTTTTAAATTACTATTTTTTAGATTACTGACCATATAGTCAATTGCAGTGGAAGACGTTACACCATTTTTATTAGTAACTACTCTAGTAGGTTCTGAGATCAAACAGTTAAGCTGGAATGAGCCAACTAAATCTTGGAGTTTTTTATTATTAGGTGAAATACGAAGCTTGTTTACATTAAAGTCGCCACATAATATAATATGTTGATATTTATTTGTTACGTTATTTAATATTTGTTCTAGTTTAAATAAAAAAGTATCAAAGTTGTCCTGGTTTGGAGGTCTATAAATAGATACAATACATGTATTTTTGTTAAACATTATGATACAAATGGCATGCTTTTGAGTAATGTTAATGCCATATTTTTAATATTTTGTCCCTTACTCCTTATTTGTCAATGAAAATCATCAGTATTGATGCGATTGTCGCCACCACCATCCATACGAAGGATCTGCAACATCCAATCTACTTGATAGTCTACAACTTTCTTGCAAGACTTCTCGATGAAATTGAAAATCCTAAAATGTTATTAACTCCTCACAAGACTTCTTGCGGCTTATAATTACCATTTGATAGACCGATAAACTAATTACTTGCCCGTTTTCATCCACTATAAATAATTAATTTGTAAGAGCGACGAGGCCTGAGCGAGCAGTGACTGTTAATTTCGTGCGGAATTAATCACGGGATTGCGTGAAGCGGCTGAAAATTGAAAGATCGAAAACAGGCGCATTCATAGAGGGCTTTGTTCTTCCCTCCACCTGGCCTTCTCTTTGTCATGGCGACACAATTCAAATCTGCTGTCAAATCGTAATTGAGAAGGCGAATAAAAATAACACTTTAATATTTTTCTTATTCATATAATTTAGTGGGATACGTAGGAGAACATTTTTGCCGAATGACTTGCTGCGAGATATACAACAAAAGCAATAAATTGTAAAAAAAATGGGAAATGTAAAAAACTTATTCCGAGATTTAAAATGTTGTAGGGCCGGATCCTTTCTCAATTAGAAGATATGTTCAAAATTGTCACCGTTTTTTTTTTGACGCAATCACTAAAACATGTTCCGCAATCTTGTTCTATAAACCATTGATTAGCTCGAACTCTCGCAAGATGACTTTGGAGACGTAAAACCTGGATACACTGCATACTAGGGAGCTTCGTTTAGATTTTATAAGCAAAAAACTAAAAAAAAAACCTTCCTCACTTGCTCGAAAGTTTTTGGTGCGTAGAATCCGAATCTGGTGTCAAAATTGCTCCTATACGTCACGTTTCCGAGATATCCCAAACCAAAGTGCAAAAATACGTTTTTTTGCTATACAGGGTGTTTCAGTTCGAGTGAATCAAATGTTAACCACAGATAGAACTCTATAAGTAATTAAGAATTGCCTTATAAACCAAGGTTCTATGTCTCACCGTTTACGCTCTAGAGGGCCGTATTGGTCGGTTTTTTACATCATATTATTTATATCTCTGGTATGGTTGTAACAATTTGATTCAAATCTGGTATGATGTTAATACTTACAAATGTCTATAATTTACTGCAAAATTTACAAATTTTTTGTAGGTCAGTGGCGTAGAAACGGGTAGGGTAGCGGGATTTTTTTGCCCCAACTTCTACGCCAATGACCTAATACTTATTTGGGGTAAATTTTTAGATTCCTTGGACAATTTGGCATAATACTTGTTTGAAATCGGTAAAGTGTCTCGTTCTGCCGAAAATCTCAATAATGTGGGAGGCCGTTCTTCTGATAAAGCATTTAGTTTCGTAATGATAGCAAATACATTTCAAAGTAATATTACTTTAATATTATGTATTAAATTAAAATGGAACGTTTCATGTAAAAATGTTAACAGCAAACAATGAAATATTCTTTTTCTTATTGCTGTATCTTAGATGCTAATAATAGGTAATAGTTTGTAGGTACGGTTTTTACAATTTTAAGTAATAATACAAAACGGTAAATAACAACATAACAAATAACACTAACATAAAACAATATTAAATAACATGTTCAAAATGACCCCCATTGGCTCTTATACATGCTCTGCATCGCCGAACCAACGACTGATAGACATCAAACATAATCCCTTCTGTATTATTTATTGCATCTGCAGCATCGTGGATTCTTTCTCTGAGATCATTTTCATCTTGCGCGACAGTGCGGTAAACAAGCTGTTTTATATGACCCCATACAAAAAAATCAATTGGATTAAGGTCTGGGGATCGCGGTGGCCAATGTATTGGTCCTCTATTTCCTATCCACCTATGTCCATAGTTTTCCGTTAACCATGCACTAACATCTCTTGCATTGTGCGGAGGTGCACCATCCTGTTGGAAATAAACGTATTGTCTTTCATTTAATGGCACCTCGTCTAGAATTTCATGTGTGGAATTCTGTAGCAATTCTAAATATCTTTGCCCATTCAGTATACCATTTATTTCAAAAAGAAATAATTTGTTTCGAAAAATTACTCCCCACATATTAATCTTAAATCTGCGCTGAAAGGCCCTTCTTCTTGTTAAATGGGGATTTTGTAATGACCATTGATGTAAGTTTCTAAAATTATTCAGTCCATTTTTAGGAAAAAGGCTTTCATCGCTCCAAATAATATTTTGTAAAAAGAGTGGATCTTCCGTCAAATTTTGGAGGATCCAGTTGCAAAATTGTAATCGTTGAAGGTTGTCACCTTCTTGTAAATGTTGCACTTGCTGGTAATGATATGGATGTAGCAGCTCTTGATGAAGGACCCTCCATACAGATACGTGGGGTATCTGTAATTCGCGTCCGATTTGTCTCACACTCAATTCAGGAGTATCAACTACCCGTTCGATAATATTTTCCTCGTACTGTTGAATATTACGATATCCTCTACCTTCTTGATTTTTTCTTACTTGCACAGAACCTGTTTGTCGCAGTCTTCTAAAGGTTCTTATAAATACGCCAAAAGAGGGATGACGCCGACGATTTGGAAACATTCTCCGATATTCTCTTTCTGCTTCTCGAGCACGACCATGACAATATCCGTACACAAAAATCATATCAGCGTATTCTTCACTTGAATATTCATCCATATTTTGACAAATGGTAAGTACTGTTGCAAATCTTTATAATTAAATAACAATTCCTGATGACAGATAATGTCATTATTGTTATGTTTTGCATAGCAATCTTTGTGAATACATACTCCCAAAGCGCAGACTTACAATATGAGCCTCACATCAATTGTCAATGAGGGGTGTAATTTTTTTAAACAAATTATATCTAATTTGACATAAATGAAACGTTAAATTAGCAAAAATACTTATAATAGTTTCAGAATAGCATAAATGAAATGTAAAGGAGGTATCATTGAATGTGTACCGCACTGTAGTGCAACATAAAACAGAGCTCAGAAAGGAAACTCACCACACTATAAATGCTATAAAAATAATACACGAAGTGTAGAGACGTATTGTTTAATATTGTTTTCAACCGTAATTTAATAACTGCTAAACTGAACTAAACTTGATTCCTTATCAGAAGAACGGCCTCCCACATTATTGAGATTTTCGGCAGAACGAGACACTTTACCGATTTCAAACAAGTATTATGCCAAATTGTCCAAGGAATCTAAAAATTTACCCCAAATAAGTATTAGGTCATTGGCGTAGAAGTTGGGGCAAAAAAATCCCTCTACCCTACCCGTTTCTACGCCACTGACCTACAAAAAAATTTGTAAATTTTGCAGTAAATTATAGACATTCGTAAGTATTAACATCATACCAGATTTGAATCAAATTGTTACAACCATACCAGAAATATCATAAATAATATGATGTAAAAAACCGACCAATACGGCCCTGTAGAGCGAAAACGGTGAGATATATCACCTTGGTTTATAAGGCAATTCTTAATTACTTATCGAGTTCTATCTGTGGTTAAAATTTGATTCACTCGAACTGAAACACCCTGTATTTGTGCTTATATCACAGAGCGAAAAAAATTTGTTTCTAAAAACGAATCATGCCCTCTAAAACTACTACTATTACCCTTCAAAACGCTTTTTTCAGATTTGAAAAATCTTTTTTATTCGCGGAGATATCATTGAATGAAGTTAGGTACTTTTCATAACAGTGGTACTAAAATCGAAAAAAGTACTTCAGAAAGCGGATATTTGCATGTTGATCGTTGATTTTGCAGTTTTAGGTTAAGAAATCTCCTAAAATGATAGAATAATTTGGAGGTCAGATTCGGATTGGGCGATCCAAAAAACATGTAAATATATTACTTTCGCTTTATGAAGAACCACTGTTATAAAAACGCTAAAATACCTGACTTTGTTCAATGATATCTCAGCGAATAAAAAAGATTTTTCAAATATGAATAAAGCGTTTTGAAGGGTAAGAGTGGTAGTTTAGGAGGGCATGATTCGTTTTTTCGCTCTGTGATATAAGCTCAAATATAGCAAAGAACGTGTTTTTGCACTTTTGGTTTAGGATATCTCGGAAACGTGACGTATAGGAGCAATTCTGACACCAGATTCAGATTCTACGCACCAAAAACCTTCGGGCAAGTGAGGTCTGGTTTTTGGGTGTGAAAATTGTTGCCCTGTGTAATTAGTTAAGACTCTTTACATGGCATTGATGTGTTCTCAAGTATTTTTTGTACACTACCTTTAGGTTTATCTTTTCCGCAGAAACGTCTATACTAGTTAGTTTAGATATTTTCTTTTTCTGATGTTATTAAATGTACAGGGTGGGCAAATGAAAACGAAACAGAGCCATTTTCAGGAACTGTGTCAAGATTGTAGAAAAACGCTCAGACCCGTCAATTTTAGATTAAAGGGGGACATTCTTTGCTGGTATTTTTGATTCCGCCACTTTCAGTAAGAAACAAGAGTAAGCATCACCCCAAAATATTGAAATGGCATTGGGGGTTGAGTGAAACCTCTTACAATTCTCTTTATAACAGAATTTAAATTTTATAAATCCGCCAAATACTTCGAAAAAAATTTACATTTTAAAATTTAAATTATGTTTAGTTGCTTACTTACTTACTTGATTACTTACTTACTTACTTGATTAAATGTTCAAACTGATGACCGCCCGCTTCCATACAAGAATAAAGATTTTGTTCGAAACGTTCGCGCACATTCCGAAGCATTTCCGGAGTGATTCGACGGCATTCGTCGGCGATTCTTTGACGCAAATCTTCCAGCGACGCTGTGTTTTATAGATTTTACTTTTTAGGTATCCCCACAAAAATAAATCATGGGGCGATAAATCCGGTGATCCTGAAGGCCAGTCAGTGCTGCCCCTTCTCCCAGTCCAATTCCGTAGAACACGTTGGTCCAAATACTGACGGACTATTAACGCATAGTGCGGAGGAGCACCGTCCTGTTGAAAAATCAAATGATCTTTATCATACTCTGGAACATTTTCAGTAATATCAGTCAAGGCAGGGTCAATAGCGTCTTCCAGTAATTGTAAATACATTTAGTCAGTCAAATTACCAGGTAGAAAAAAAGGATCCAGCCGTCACCGAAAATTTCAGCCCATCCATTTAATTTTTCCGGTTGCTGTCTATGCACCTCGTGAAAAACTCTTGGGTTTGAATCGTTTGACCAATAGCGGCAGTTGTGACGATTTACCGTCCCGTTCAAGAAAAAACTGCATTCATGGGAAAAACAGATGTTCAAATGGATCTGTGGATCGTTCCCTGCTCGCTCACTCATTATTTCGCAAAATTGCAAACGGCGGTCATAATCATCGTCATGAAGTTCCTGGACCAAATGTATTTTGTATGGATGGAATTTATTCTTCTTTAAAATGGTTTGTATGCTAGTTCGATTGATCCCAGACACAGATGCCTCGTACTTAATGTAGGATCAAGATGAACTTGTCCCAAACAGCAACTTTACTAGCTTCATTAACAATAGGTTTTTCAATTTCTCGTTTTTTATTGGCTACGTTCCCTGTTTCTTGAAATTTTTTTACTAACTCTAGAACATACTTCCTCCTGACATGTCAATCTTGATGTTGTTCATTAAATAGCTGAGCTGTTCTATTCGCACATTTATTGTTCATAAAGTTTTTTCGGCAATGGAATAAACCATATCGTTTAATTTTCAAAAACACAATTAAATAAACTACCAACCAATGCTTTCAAATAATACTAGAAAATAATTTGGAATCCACTAATTTTACGTTCATTGTGTGTGTATAGCCTACATTTCTGTTTTTTAAAATTGTGGTTTTTTACGAAAGTGATAACAAATCGCCAAAAACCAATGTAACGCAAGAAATACTAAATTTATACCATTGGCGTATTTAACTCGAATGACTGACATTTTTATCGTTACTAATTGTTTGTACATAAATTTCAACTTTAAAATCAAAATTCTTAATAAGTATTGGGCGGAATTATAAAATTTAAAGTCTGTTGTAAAGAGAATTGTAAGAGCTTTCAAAAGAAATATTACTTAACCCCCAATGCCATTTAAATATTTTGGGGTGACGCTTACCCTTGCCTGGGGGTGAAAGTGGCGGAGTCAAAAATACCAACAAAAAATGTCCCCCTTTAATCTAAACTCGACGGGTCTGAGCGTTTTCTACAATCTTGACGCAGTTCCTGAAAATGACTCTGTTTTCATTTGGCCACCCTGTCTATTTCCATCACCGAGTAAACCACTTATTTTTCTTGTCACTTATCCTTACCTCAATATAGTAAAAAATGCTAGTTATAAAAATATCATTAATATTTATTCTACAATTTTTATTACAGTTAGGTAATTTTTTTTCTTCAGAACAGTCACTTCTCATTTATTGAGACCTTTAAGTTAAAATAACAAGAACAAACCGAATAGAGGCTACTTTTGTCTTGGCCTAGTTGTCAAAGCACCCGTAGGAGCTCTCTATACATCACTGGTATCCCAATGTAGATGAAAGCTGTTTTATATTCACCGAGTGCTTTCGGTCACGACTGGGAATAGCCTCAAGTGGTTGATTTTGCGGTCGGATCGATTTTATTAGTTACGTGCAATTACAAAGTGGATAAACATATCCCCAGCCAAACGTAATATTTGTATGGGGCTTCCAGACAGGTTAAATGAACTAAGTCGGGTTTGTACGTCTATATTATGTATGTGGATAGTTATGGACGTGGAAATAGCAGAAACATAACCTGGAGTGATTTGAGGGATTTTGAGATTAAAATCAGTTTGATGTAAAGCAAGCTTTTTCTGCATATGTTTGTGTAATATATATCTCTAGGTATTTTACGGTAACTCTTTGTATACGTACGTTCTTACACTATACATATATCAAGTACATGAAATATATGTGTAGTTATAAATTTTGTTTCATTTCAAACGTACTATTACTTGAACAGGATCAAAGGTACATACATCGTCTGCTTCTACTTCAGTAATGTGGAGTCAATTTTTAATTATTAACTGAAGCAAAATAGAAATAATTCGGAATTGTCTAGGAGATAATAAATTAATGTTCGAATTTACACACATACTCACACTGAAAGAAATGGGCTTATTAAACTGTTTATCTAGAATAATGTGTATAGCGCTTATTAAAACTTTTATAACAAATATACAACTTTTATTAAAAAAAAAGTTAATCATCTCCATACTCATTATTCAATTAGTTTAACTGGAAGGTGCTTCATACACCTTATGCATCTATGAAATAAAGGTTATAATGAATTACTTATACATTATTATGTGTTATAGACTTTATGTTCCAATTGTATAGAAGGGAAGATTTGTTGTATAAAGACCAGTATCTGAATTTGTATATAACAATTGTATTAACAGAATTATTCGTTCTTATACTGAATATGTTTCCGTTTTTAACGTGTAAAACGCATCTTATAATGGTTAAGTGATCGTCACCTCTCGGTGCATAATCGGTTATGATCGTAAAATTTTCGACAGTCCGCTGTGCATCGACTTACGACTATTACACGTCTAGTTGGATGAAAATAGACAGTGTAGGCACATGTTTTGTGGAATACATGATCATATCGCGTTGTGTGAAATGGAAAATTATGTAAGTATCTAACTG
The DNA here is from genome assembly GCF_000390285.2 of Anoplophora glabripennis. NCBI lineage: Eukaryota > Metazoa > Arthropoda > Insecta > Coleoptera > Cerambycidae > Anoplophora > Anoplophora glabripennis. The sequence goes on along the minus strand of NW_019417666.1, from coordinate 23,284 downwards.
TTTTATGGCTCGTAATTATTTTGTTTTTTCAAATGTAAATCTTGTCTAAATCTTAAAAATTATTATTACAGAAGGTTAACGGTGACAAAGAAGAGCATGGGTATAAAGTCAATCAACCAGAGGAAATAGAATTAGATGGAAAGAAGCTCAACCTTTCTGGGGATGCTTCATTCTTAAGGTGGAAGAGTTGTAGTGCAAATTCTCATGTAATACAAGAAAATACGAGTGCATCGTTGCTAAGAAAATAAACTGGACAGTTTTGGGAGCGATTTGTCATCATTTTTAATACTTAAATGTATGTTTTATGATTACATTAGAACCTTAGCTTGTAATTACAGTTATCCAATAAAATTTCTGAAAACTTAATGTCATATGTTTTTAACTCATACAGAGTGTACAACAGTTTAATACATTTATTATTATAAAACTTATAGCCAGTACTAGATGTTCTAATATCGTTATGGAACACTTTAATAACAGTTATTGCTATTATTTCGTAAAGGGTATAAAAAACGTTGTATACTAGTTATACAATAATTTAATAAAGAATAAGGTTTATATTCACTATACAACTGTGCTGGCAATACGCGTTTTATATCCAATATTCACCTGTTTAACTGTCACATATAGTATACAATGGTCTTATAATGGCATATAGAATTCTAATAAAGAATAAAGTGCATTTCTTTCAGTGCAGGATGTCTCAAACTGGATGTGATATGAGTATTTTAGAAACCGTTAGGGAGAAAAATTAGACCGTATTGTGCAATTGTAAGTGTATTAATGCTTCGCAGTGGAATATCAAGAATTTTTTGTTTAAGAGATTTTTGCCAAAAAACATATTTTCTGAATTTTGCAGTATTTTGTTTTGTATTAACAACGCCATATCTCCAGTCTATTTTATACGGTGTTTCCCTTTCAGTGACTATAATCGGTTTCATTTGTTTTATACATATTGATATTTTCCACAACTGAATTTTTTCGAGTCCATCTGTTACTATTTAGTGACGCGGAACGAAAAATTCGTCATTATAAGTGTTTTTCTTTAAGCGGTGTTGGAGGTTATTTTTTTTACAATTTTGTATTGACAAAATATTTTTGAATCAATCATAAGATCTTCTCAAAATACTACTATTACAGATTGGTATAATAAACCTAGAAAGATGTTTTATTTTTCAATCTCAACATTCATTTTCCCAAAAATTAAATATGACTGGAGACCTAAAAACAAGAGCCTTAAACCTGTCTCATCCTATGTTTAATAGAGAGAATCTAGGTTAAATTCATTCTTTTCGTATAAAAAAATAATTATCCTCTAAAATTAATTACCAATCGAAATTCACAAAGGCACAGTCGTAATCACAAAATATTAAATATGTGAATATTCCTAGTGGCCACTCGAAAAAATATAAAAAATATAAAGTAATATAATTCAATGCATTAGTATACATAATATGAAAACACTTTAAAAAAAGTTCCTAAATTAAAACATGAAGCTCCTATAAAACTTAAAAGTAATATTATTTATATAAACTGTGTTTAGATTGTAATGGAATAGGTATATGTTGGCCACATTAGTAGACATCTAAAAATAAAACGGATTTAGTTTCAAAACATCAAAGAAGTATAAATACTTTGTCATTGTTAAATTAACAAAATAAAATCAAGTCTTGTGAACATGTTTAAAAATATTTCCATAATTTTAAATTTGAAGACACCAAAATTATTGGTAAGCAAAAAAAATATGAAAAGTCACTATTAGCCCAGTCGAATTAGAGTTTAAATGTAAAAAGATTATTAATAAACATTTTATTACATTTTATGGCGGTGAAGCGTTTGTAGAATGATAATATCAAAAAAGTAATTCGAAAATCTAGACGACCTATAGGAATATTAGCTATTTTATGCTGTAGGCGAATAAATTACCTACAATTTAAGGTACCTAGAGTCATTTTTCACTAATTTGTTAATTGTAATGAAGGTCGAAATTTATGAAAAGACGGTCAATTTAATGACCAACATGTGTGCCAGAGGCCAATCTGATTGAGCGTGAAATTGTTGCTCCAGGTATTTGTTAATTAGTACATTCTTTTGCAACTAAAAAAAGGTATCTTGGGAACTAAGAGGCAACTTAATTTCAGCTTGTTGAATTTTTTTTTCGATACGTTTCATTGGATCAATTAGAAGCTATATCTACGATATTGACTTCTAAAATTAAACAATAATTAGTTGTAAAAAAAACGAACGAAATTAATCAACAAATACCTGGACTTGGAGCAACAATTTCACATGCAATCGAATCGGCCTTTGGCAACATATTGGTGATTGGATTGACCGTCTTTTCCATAAATTTCGCTTTTTGCAATAACAACGCGCAATTTTCGAAAACTGATTTTTCCTTGTCCGATTTTTATTTTACAGTTAACAAATTGGTGAAATATGTCTATAGATACCTTAAATAGTAGGTAATTTAATTACCTACTACAAAAAATAACTAATTTTCCCATAGGTCGTCTAGATTTTCATGGTCAGTAAAAAGTTAAAAAACACGTCACTTTCTTATCTTAGTTTTTTGATATTATAATTCTATATACCCATCAGTGCAATAAAATGTCTACTAATAATTTTCAATTGGACTATATTGAAAAAACATAAGAAGTACATGCAAATAAAATTTTAATAGAAAATTAAAAAATAATAAATTAGTAGATACGTTTTGTAGATAAGTGTAGATATGTGTGTAATAAAACTGTATTCGTATTTGCTTTTTGTTTTATCCTTTTTAACATCCCTTTTATATTGTATAAAATTAAATAAATACTATGTTAAAATAGTTTTCAAGATTGCAGTACCATTCTGTTAGTAAAGGGTTTATTGTTTCGAGAAATACCCTGTTACAAATATCTAAAAAAATCCTTAAGGTTTTTTATTTAAGACCGACAAAATGAAACTATAATTATCTGAAAATGCATTTGTAATAAAATTTTTATTCGTAGATCCCAAAAGAAATAAAAAAATTTCTTTCTATAAGACCGACCTAAAAATCCAGAGAAATTACCAATTCTGGATACTTTTAATTCAAATAATTTCAATTTAAAACTGACATATTTTTTAATATTCGTTCCAGTATTAAAATAAGTTTTACGTATTACCTGTTTGTTGTGGTTATTCAGAATTATTTCTCAATACATATTCAAACAATTTTAACAATAAATCTCACAGTATGATGTTTATAATGATAACAACATGGCCGGTCGCTGTGGCATATATTAATAAATTACGATCGCCCCTAAAATGGAATCAAATTGTAAACTAACAGTTATAATTCGCCGAAAGAAACGCAGTAATGTACAATCACTCCCAATAAGTTAATTTGATTGTATGTAATGCGCTCGTAGAAGTACAATTCATACACAAATGAATATTGTGTGATTAAGCACTTCATATCGATATTTAGGGCACTTCATCATCAAAATTCATGTAACACTTGATTTATACGCAACTATACAGCGTTTAACGTTCGCGATTTAAAATGATGGGAATATGATAGGCAGACATAATATCGAGGTTTTGTACACACATTAATTAAATGAAAATGGTTACGTTGTTGTTTATGAAAAGAATTATTCGGATTTGATACTGTAATATTCACATTTTGAGGATAAAACAATAGCTTGTTCATATTCAAAAAATAGGTAAACAGGGTGTATTACGAAGAGGGCTCAGTAGGATTAAGTATCTCAAAAAGTAGTCAGAATTGAAATATGAAAATTTGTATATAGGGGTTTATCAAAAAGATTTATTGAATGAAAATGTCAACTTTCTCGCATTTCCGGTTATACCGGAAGTTATCATCAACTCTGTTATTTCAAATTGAACACTCTGTATAGTTATGAATTTTTTAATTCTATGGCAAATTAGTCTATTTTCATATAAATATACAGATATACTTATAATAATAATGCTTTAACGCCCAACAGAAATCCATTTATAAACAAACAATATGAATACAATACAGGGTGCCCCATAAGCACATGACCAAAAAGGTTCTGCGATATTATTTGGCTCAAAAGAATGCGATTTGACCTAATTTCTAATAAGAACAAATGCCTGGCTCCTCTGGTATTGACTGTTAAAGTTCTTGAAAAAAAATAAATTTTTTTGTAATATCTGGAGAATGTTACGATGGATTTTAATTAAACTTGCTGTGGACTGCCTTGGGCTAGTGGTAAATTCTTGAGTGTCTTGGTACAAGAATTACCAGAACTTTTTATTTGGTCGCTGGAATTAATTTATTTTATTTTTATTGATGCATCAGTCCTTTTTCGAGATTTTCTTGTTTTTGGTAAAATCTTGTAGCATTCATAGTTTTTACGCAAAAATTGTTTTCTGTTTCGTTGCGATTTAACAATTTTAAATGTATCGCAGTAAATCTGCTCTTTTACAAGAAGCATCTTTCTCTAATATTAATTGCCAATTCTTTTACCTAGGATATCGATATTGAAAGTAAAATGGTCGCAACTTTAAAGTCTGTCGCAATGCGACGGATTGAATATAATTTTACTTCATTAGATTTATTTTTGTTAACACTCAAAAAATGTAAAGACGTACTTAGGAAAGACATAATTCTCTTTATTGAAACTGGATGATAGTTACATAGATACGATAGATGATGGTGGAATTACAAGACATGTTCGATATGCCCCCCATTTTCCTGGATGCATAGCTGGATTCCTTCGATTGAAATTGAATTGAGCCATCCTCAACATTTTGGGATCTTTCCGTATTACGTGCGCCTAGTTTTGAATCCTACGCAATAATTCTTCCTGGGATTCCACAGGAGTAGCGTAAACTTTATTCTTCAAGGCTCCCCTAAGAAAAAATCTAACAACGGTAAGTTGGGAGACCTGGGGGTCCATTCGATAGGAACATTTCTCCCTCTTCTTCCGATCCAGTTGTGTGGAAAAGTATTATTTAAATGTGCAGTTAAATTTGCACTAAACTGCGGAGGGGCACCATCGTGCATGAACCACATCTGAGCACGAAGATCGAGAGGGACATCTTCCATTGGAACCGCAAAAGTATTCGTCAGAAAATTGAAATAATTTTCGCTATTTAAGCGGCACAGTTGACATAAGGACTCAGAAGGATGTCACCGATGATCCCGCCCCAAACATTTATTGGAAATTCCACCTGAAAGTGGTTAATACGCCTCACATGAGGGATTTCTTCTGCGTAATGGTGAATGAAATTCGGCTAGTGAAATTTGGATCGCGTGCCGACGCTCATTAAATAAAGGGGCGAAATTGAAGTCTTCTTTCTAAATGCTTTCAATAAAAGCTCCTGAATAGACGTCGCATGATAAGGATGGAGAAGCTGCTGTCTTATGTTGCGATTAATTGTACTTTTTGCTACGCCAAATTCCACTGTCAGACGGCGAGTACTGATATTTGTATCTTCAGTGACCTTATTTAAAACGTCTCCCCCAACTGCTGCATTTCGTACTTGAGGACGACTCACACAGTCAGTGGCTCGAACACCAAATTGCCCAGTCTTCCGCAAACTCTTTTCAATCCATGTAAATCAGTAATTTGGAACCCGTCGATTTGGGTACCGCGCCGCGTAGACGCGTACACTCCCACCCAAGTTGTCTCCGCAAAACCCTAAGACTTTGATCAGTCGGTCATCTCTTCATTAGAAAACGCCATTCGAAACGAATTGATTGACACTTCATTTATTATAAAATGACATCATCGCTTACTACGATAGTAGTAATTGTAGTGAGTAGTTGTTGTACTTGAGTAGGAGTGATGATTGTCTAAAACTCAAAAAAAAAAAAAAAAAATTGCATAAAAACTATGAATGCTACAAGATTTTACCAAAAGCACGAAAATCTGGAAAAAGGACTGATGCATCAATAAAAATAAAATGAATTAATTCCAGCGACCAAATAAAAAGTTCTGGTAATTCTTGTACCAAGACACTCAAGAATTTACCACTAGCCCAAGGCAGATAGACGCGGTTGCTTAATCAAAACATGAGTTTTACTGAGGAACAAGTCCATAGCAAGTTTTATTAAAATCCATCGTAACATTCTCCAGATATTACAAAAAACATTTTTTTTTCAAGAACTTTGACAGTCAATAGCAGAGGAACCAGACATTTTTTCTTAATGAAAGTTGGGTCAAATCGTCTTCTTTTGAGCCAAAGAATGTCGCAGTACCTTTTTGATCATGTGCTTATGGGACACCCTGTATATAGATAGACAAAAGAATATAAATATGAATGCATAGAAATATTCTACTATAATAAATGATAATGAGTACATTTGAATATTAAAATTATAAGATAAATACAACTAAAAGCTAATTACCATACTCTTCAATGACTAAATTAATAAGGGCATTTAATGAACAATAGAAAATATCACATGGTTGCTGTAATCAGTGTAATCTATTAAAGTTGTCACACAACATGACGTGCACTGGTGATCTCGGTAAAATGTTAGATCTAGCCCGACTACATCTAAAGCTAACAGTATTTCTTGAATTTAGCCTAGGCACATAAAAATTTATAGCAGAAAGTAATTCAGAGCAGTCAATAAGATTGTGTAAAATCTTATATAAAAAAGTTAACTAAAATACAAATTCTTCTGGTCTCTAAATTGGTAATATCAAATCGACTAGTTAACACATTGTAACTTACTCTCAGGATAAACACCAACATCTTTAAATAGCAGATAGTTCAAAAACTTTTCTCTGAACACGTTCAACAAGTGTCTTTTGTTTATAAAAAGCATATCAAACAAGCACTGCATACTCCTACATAGAAAGGATATACGCAAAATACAAAGTTTTAATAGCATTTATGTCTGTGAAGCTTACAGTTTCTTAAAATAAATCCATAACATTTTAACGCTTCGTTTATTTTAAGGACTAAGGGCCAAATTCAGAGACTTCCCTAAATCTACACTAACCTTTCACTCATCTCAAACTTATGCTTCACTCAAGTTAGGGTGCCCTCATGTCATTCTCAATTCTGGTATTCAGAAATGTGTATAAATGAGTCACTAACTTGAGTGTGCATCAAACCACAAATTACTAGATAAGGAAACAGTTGGCTACTCAAATATTACTAAAAATATGTCGTCAGTGGAAACCTAATGTCACAGTATTTCTTTATTTTGAATTTGAATAACTGACGTTGAAAATATATAGATAATAAGTTACATTTAAATAATAAATAATGAAAATCAAAAGGTCTAATTAATTATCCAGGTAAAAACGATCCTCATATATTCCAAGTAATAATTTGTTAGTAGTTAGTAATATTTAGTTCATTTTCCCTACTATATACTTCATATAGATTAGAATGAGTGACAAGCAATCATTTATGAGGTATGTAACAGAAATTATTTTTTAAAAATAATTATAATTTATATAGCGTTCGCGTATAGAATATCCTTTATTGAATACCTGGACTTAATTATTTGTAAAATATACTGCTAGAATATTATGAAACCACAAAATTAATAAATTAGGAACATATAAGCACACNCAGCGCAGATTTAAGATTAATATGTGGGGAGTAATTTTTCGAAACAAATTATTTCTTTTTGAAATAAATGGTATACTGAATGGGCAAAGATATTTAGAATTGCTACAGAATTCCACACATGAAATTCTAGACGAGGTGCCATTAAATGAAAGACAATACGTTTATTTCCAACAGGATGGTGCACCTCCGCACAATACAAGAGATGTTAGTGCATGGTTAACGGAAAACTATGGACATAGGTGGATAGGAAATAGTGGACCAATACATTGGCCACTGCGATCCCCAGACCTTAATCCAATTGATTTTTTTTTGTATGGGGTCATATAAAACAGCTTGTTTACCGCACTGTCGCGCAAGATGAAAATGATCTCAGAGAAAGAATCCACGATGCTGCAGATGCAATAAATAATACAGAAGGGATTATGTTTGATGTCTATCAGTCGTTGGTTCGGCGATGCAGAGCATGTATAAGAGCCAATGGGGGTAATTTTGAACATGCTATTTAATATTGTTTTAGTTAGTGTTATTTGTTATGTTGTTATTTACCGTTTTGTATTATTACTTACGATTGTAAAAATCGTACCTACAAACTATTACCTATTATTAGCATCTAAGATACAGCAATAAGAAAAATAATATTTCATTGTTTGCTGTTAACATTTTTACATGAAACGTTCCATTTTAATTTAATACATAATATTAAAGTAATTTTACTTTGAAATGTATTTGCTATCATTACGAAAGTAAATGCTTTATCAGAAGAACGGCCTCCCACATTATTGAGATTTTCGGCAGAACGAGACACTACCGATTTCAAACAAGTATTATGCCAATTTGTCCAAGGAATCTAAAAATTTACCCCAAATAAGTATTAGGTCATTGGCGTAGAAGTTGGGGCAAAAAAATCCCTCTACCCTACCCGTTTCTACGCCACTGACCTACAAAAAAATTTGTAAATTTTGCAGTAAATTATAGACATTCGTAAGTATTAACATCATACCAGATTTGAATCAAATTGTTACAACCATACCAGAAATATCATAAATAATATGATGTAAAAAACCGACCAATACGGCCCTGTAGAGCGAAAACGGTGAGATATATCACCTTGGTTTATAAGGCAATTCTTAATTACTTATCGAGTTCTATCTGTGGTTAAAATTTGATTCACTCGAACTGAAACACCCTGTATTTGTGCTTATATCACAGAGCGAAAAAAATTTGTTTCTAAAAACGAATCATGCCCTCTAAAACTACTACTATTACCCTTCAAAACGCTTTTTTCAGATTTGAAAAATCTTTTTTATTCGCGGAGATATCATTGAATGAAGTTAGGTACTTTTCATAACAGTGGTACTAAAATCGAAAAAAGTACTTCAGAAAGCGGATATTTGCATGTTGATCGTTGATTTTGCAGTTTTAGGTTAAGAAATCTCCTAAAATGATAGAATAATTTGGAGGTCAGATTCGGATTGGGCGATCCAAAAAACATGTAAATATATTACTTTCGCTTTATGAAGAACCACTGTTATAAAAACGCTAAAATACCTGACTTTGTTCAATGATATCTCAGCGAATAAAAAAGATTTTTCAAATATGAATAAAGCGTTTTGAAGGGTAAGAGTGGTAGTTTAGGAGGGCATGATTCGTTTTTTCGCTCTGTGATATAAGCTCAAATATAGCAAAGAACGTGTTTTTGCACTTTTGGTTTAGGATATCTCGGAAACGTGACGTATAGGAGCAATTCTGACACCAGATTCAGATTCTACGCACCAAAAACCTTCGGGCAAGTGAGGTCTGGTTTTTGGGTGTGAAAATTGTTGCCCTGTGTAATTAGTTAAGACTCTTTACATGGCATTGATGTGTTCTCAAGTATTTTTTGTACACTACCTTTAGGTTTATCTTTTCCGCAGAAACGTCTATACTAGTTAGTTTAGATATTTTCTTTTTCTGATGTTATTAAATGTACAGGGTGGGCAAATGAAAACGAAACAGAGCCATTTTCAGGAACTGTGTCAAGATTGTAGAAAAACGCTCAGACCCGTCAATTTTAGATTAAAGGGGGACATTCTTTGCTGGTATTTTTGATTCCGCCACTTTCAGTAAGAAACAAGAGTAAGCATCACCCCAAAATATTGAAATGGCATTGGGGGTTGAGTGAAACCTCTTACAATTCTCTTTATAACAGAATTTAAATTTTATAAATCCGCCAAATACTTCGAAAAAAATTTACATTTTAAAATTTAAATTATGTTTAGTTGCTTACTTACTTACTTGATTACTTACTTACTTACTTGATTAAATGTTCAAACTGATGACCGCCCGCTTCCATACAAGAATAAAGATTTTGTTCGAAACGTTCGCGCACATTCCGAAGCATTTCCGGAGTGATTCGACGGCATTCGTCGACGATTCTTTGACGCAAATC
>NW_019417666.1:0-10796 GCF_000390285.2 Anoplophora glabripennis | reverse complement strand
TTACATTTAAATAATAAATAATGAAAATCAAAAGGTCTAATTAATTATCCAGGTAAAAACGATCCTCATATATTCCAAGTAATAATTTGTTAGTAGTTAGTAATATTTAGTTCATTTTCCCTACTATATACTTCATATAGATTAGAATGAGTGACAAGCAATCATTTATGAGGTATGTAACAGAAATAATTTTTAAAAAATAATTATAATTTATATAGCGTTCGCGTATAGAATATCCTTTATTGAATACCTGGACTTAATTATTTGTAAAATATACTGCTAGAATATTATGAAACCACAAAATTAATAAATTAGGAACATATAAGCACACGTCAGACACCACTAATATGTCACTAACCTAGCACTCATTTGTGAGGGCAATTTGAGTACGATTTAAGTGACTCATTGAATTAGAATTGTTTATGAATACGATTAGGGTGAGTTTAGTACGAGGTAAGTGTGAGCGGAACTTTAGTGAGATCTATGAATTTGGGCCTAAATGATCAGTAAATGAAAATTTTGCGTCAAACAATACCTCCAAATCCTTCCAAGACTCACGCCGGGATAATACCTACAATATTATCAACACTATAATTAAATTTATGGACAGATAACTTTCTGGAAAAACTTAAGGTCTTGCATTTGAGTGGGTTAAGATGTAATATATTTCCAACACACCAGGATTGTATATTGTCAAGTTGTCAAGTTCTTTCTGCAAATTATTCCGATCTTCAAGACTAGGTACGGTTGAAAATATTTTTAAATCTTCAGCATTACGACAGCTGATTACTTCATTTAGATCATTAATGAACAAAACAAACAGTAATGGACCAAGTATAGAACCCTGAGGTACTCCAGAGGGCTACGTAAGAGGTAGAATCAAAACCATTGTAACTAATATACTGCATTCTCTTTACTTTAAAATGATGCTATAGTTTCCTATACCTAAAGTTAACAGTTCTCATATAAATTAGAAATTATTGATTTCAATACAGAAAAATCTGATGGGTTTATTTAAAGCATCGCTCTTTTTAATTTAATATAACAGAATTGATGATGACTTCCGGTGAACCGGAAGTGCGAGGAAGTTAACACTATCTTCATTTAATAGATCTTTTTGATGAACCCCTGTATACAAATTTTCAAATTTCAATTTTGACTACTTTTTGAGATAATCCTACTAGACCCTGTTCGTGATACACCCTGTATATAATGCGATTCACTCTATTCTGACCCACCCACTAACTTTTTTGTTTATAGAGTTATTAAAAAAAGCCGTGATTGTGATCACATTGTTGTTGTTTTACAGTTTTTATTAATTAAACTGGATTACACAGAAGTTTGAAATATTTTTTCAAAGAGTATATGGCATTACACCTAAGTCGCCCAATACTAAGCCAAAACACATTTTTCACTGGAGCAGACGAGAATAAAGAACTTGATGTTCTAATTTATTTTGAAGGTAGGGAACCTTCACAATTTTTTTTTGTGTTTTGTAAATGCCTGTTGAAAGTTAATTTTGCTATAGAACAAGGCATCTATTACTTATTTCAGTGCATTTTTGAAATGATGAAAAATTGTTTTAGAAAATTTAGAAAATAGTTGACGAAAAAGTTATTCAAAAATTCAAAGATCATTAACAGATAGTCACTCTCGACCTTACAAGTTATTACCGATGCAGAAGCTTACAGAAGATTACAAGCGCAAACGATTAGAATGCTCCAGAGATTAGATGAAAATCCTGGCTGATATATTTAAAAGCATAATGTGGACAGATGGATAGTTATTTTCCACAGCAGGACTTTTTAATAGGAGAACAAAAATCAACGACAAAGAAAAAGAAAGGAAGAAAGTAGAGAGTAAGTAAAAGTTTGGTGTGGTGTTTTCCGAAATAAAATTGTAGGGCCCGTATTTTTTTACTACAACCTGACAGGAGAAACATATCTAAAATTTATTCTTCCGGAGGTAGCACTACTTTTAGAACAACAATTTTCTATTAAAATTAGAAGGAATAATTTGGCAACAGGATTTGGCTCCTACACAATGTCTTGGATATTAGGGAGCATTTCAACTGCCAATTTGACATTTGGATCTTTAAAAATTGATCCAATCCATGGCCACCAAACAGCCCCGATGTAACACCCTCGAATATATTTTTGTAGGTATTTTTAAAGGACAAATTTAATAATAATTTTAATAATAGTATTGAAATGATTAGAAATAAAATTAGAGAAACTATGCTCGACAGGGAACGTTCTCAATAAGTTTTCTATTAAATATTGTAACTATGTCATAATGATGACCTTTTATTATTCTTTTTTTTTAATGAATTAAAGATGCGCTAAAATATTCAAATAACGTTTCATATACCATTTGGAATGGTATTATTTCACTCTGACAATTTTCAGATTTATGCTACAATGTTATAAATAGTAACAGTTCCGGTATAAAATACAATACAGTTTGAATCCATTCAGTTTTATTGTTCTCTAAATGATTTACATCGTGGTTGGGTCCCTTTTATGTTTATGGGCAACTTAATATACTTTCTAAGTTTAGCTCAAGTCGCACTGGTCTTTTTATAGTGGCTGTACGTTATTTCGGAATTGCGGCTGCCTTTGTTTATTTTGTCCAACAGGTGGCGCTGCATTCTTCAGCTATAAAATAGATATAAATGGCCCTATTTCAATTGAATTTTTTGCCAAATTTGTTATAATGATATTGAAAGAATTGAATTGTTAAAAAATGTCTACTAGCCTTGATGTGATAAGATGACTTTATATAAAAAAGTAATTTTAAAGTTAAGTTTGATTTTAAGCATGTATTTTCAATATTAATATATCGCATGCAAATATAAAATACATACAGGGTGTTTTAGGATTAAGTCGACAAACTTTAAGGAGATATTCCTCATAAAAAAAATAAGAAAAAAAATGAAGTATAATTTTTTTTCCAGAGACGCTTCATTTTCGAAATATAGGGCGTTAAAGATTTTTTAAAAAATCGAATTTTTTAAATAACTTCTAAATGAAGAAGGCTATTTAAGCCAAATTTGGCATGACACACACATCTTCTTATAAGATATCATTTTTCCATAGAAGTAGAAGTCCCGCAAGCACCCAGTGGCGGAGTTATGGGGACTCAGACTCATTAAATTATAAAACAAATTAATACGGTGTTACGGGTTTATTTTGTCACCCTGTAAAATGCCGAATTTATTTTATTGCGGCAAGATTTGGACGATTGGGTTCCACAAAATACCTACATAACTACTTCAATTATAATTATTTATACTTAACACTTCATTGATAATAAGAAAGAAAAAGATCAATAAATATAATTTCGCTCCAGCTAGAAATGAACGGCTTTATAATTCTATCACCGCGAGTATGGGCAAAAAGACGATAAGTTTTTGCGGCTTGAAATAAAATTAAAGACGGACTTGGTATTTAGGCTTGAAAGAAAGCAGTCAAAACGCAAAATTGCGGATCTAACCCAGTTAATTAATTAAATAATCCGTTGCACTGCGACCACTGGTTATTGTCGTTGTAGCTAGAACCCAGATTAGTGTCTGGATTTTTGGGGTGAAGTGCAACAGGACTTATAAGAAAGGCCGCACAACATCTCAGGTAAATCGAATTGTCACATTTTGGTTTTAATGAGAGCCGTTTATACAAATTTGAGGAGGTGAATCTATTCACCCTCAATGCCTTTATTGCCCGCAACAACTCCGTTCATTTCTAGGCCTTTTTCTTTGTGATTGTCTATGATCGTCCATTCTGGGACCGACTTCCATAATACATCGTGGAGCTAGCAGCCCGAATAATTTGATAACACCCAGTTAGAACATCGGAGATCGCGGAAACGAAACACCAGCCGCAACCCCAAAATTACCACGTGGTCACTCCGTGGAGGACTACTTATCACCCAGGATCCTTATACCACCGGACGATAAGGTCATATTTATAATTTATATTATTTTACGTTACCCGTTAGTCGTTCCACGATTCACCCGGCGGAGCCACGCCCTTATATGGTTTAACATTTTATTGAAAGAAGCCCTCAAATAATTTATTGCAATTTAATATTACATTATATTTAACGCTTATACGCCTGTAAACCTCATAGTATATACTAAGGGGGGCCTTCTTATTCCTCATATTAATTGCACTAAAATATATACCATTGGTTTGTAACACAAACGGGGACGTACTGGTACGATTCTGTAACCGTTTTGGGTCTAGTACCACCCCCTATTGCCTATTCTTATTATCATCAATCAAAGCACTTATTAGTCATAATTAATTGATTTTTTTTCCTTTTCATTACAATAAATCTTAAAATTACTATACTCTTTCGTTATTTTATTATTTTCGTTTAGTTATCGTAGCCTTGATGCACCAGCTGAGATAGAGACTGCACCTCCACGCCCGATCTCACTGAGCTGCCGGACTCTCTGCTAACTTTGCAACCGATCAGTCACAAATAAAAAGGCTATATATAACTAGCAGTCTCGCCCCTTTTAGTTTTTTTTAGTATGCTACCATATCCATGAGTGGGCAAACGTAGCAACGGCCCTACTGAAAATAAAAATGATGGTTTTAGATAGAACAGTATGTTATTGACAAAAAGTGTACATTCACTTTTTTCCTAACTCTTATAGTTTCATGGCAAAATTGGTTTTTCGGAAGGGTGTTTCTGGATTCTGTCGATAATCTTTAAAATGAACCTCAACAAAAATTTTCGAGTAGGCTGTCAAGCGATGTTAATTTGACGTTGTAAATGGTATTTTGCGATTTGTTGTATAAATTATCAATTAGATAAAGCGTTCAAACTAATAATAAAAATAAGTTTAATAATGCCGTCTATATTTTCGAACAATGAATATGCTGATATGGTCTTTGTATATGGTTTTTGTGATGGAAATGCCAAGGCGGCTCGCCGTGAATATGGAGTAAGATTTCCTCATCGCAGACTACCAGCAAATGAAACATATTCAACGACATTCAGTCGTCTCAGACAAACTGGGTCTTTCGGTATTCCAACTTATGCTGATGGACATTTTGCCCCACTTCAGGACGAAGTAAGATTGAATACTATTTTAAACCATTTCGATGAAAATCCATCCACGAGTGTCAGAAGATCTATGAGCTAGGTATTTCGGGCTGATGGACGCCATGCGTACCATATCCAGCGTGTGCAACATTTATTATCTCAGGACATACGATGCAGACAACATTTACTCGAAGGGGAATTTTAAACCAAAGCAACAACCATATTAGGTCATACGAGAATCCACGGGCGGTAAGAGAATATAATTTTCAGCATGAATTCAAATGTAACGTATGCTGACATGTTTACCGAGTTCCTTGAAAATGGTTTTCAAGATCTGTTAGAAGATGTTCCGCTTAATACTCGAATGAACAGTTGGTTTCAACTAGATGGTTGTCCTGCCCATTTTGGTGGAGATGGATAGGTCGTGGAGGACCTGCAGCGTGGCCCGCACGTTCACCGGACTTGACACCGATGGATTATTTCGTTTGGGGTGCTGTTAAATAAAAAGTCTACGAGGTGCCAGTTGATATCCTAGAAGATCTAAGCGAATAGTCCAAGCGTGTCGAGAATTAACTCCAATTCAGTGTCAATCGGCCACTACCTCCATAATTAGAAGATGTCGTGCTTGTCTACAGTCCGGAGGCGCCCATTTTGAACAAAATATTGATTAAATCAATTCATTTTTGATTCATTTTTCGCTTTGTCTAGTCATAATATTAATTTAATTAAATATTAAAACGAAGTATCTCCTAAATAATTTTAATACTATTGGTTAAACCCAAGGGAAGGGGAGACAAAAAGGCTTTTTGACTCACACATACTCGAGACTAAGACCAACTTTAATAGGTACTATATTTTTTAGGTTTTATGAGGAACGTCTTCCTAAAGTTTATATCGACAGAATCCAGAAGCACCCTTCCGAAAAATCAATTTTGCCATGAAACTATAAGAGTTAAAAAAAATGAATGTACACTTTTTATCAATAACAAACTGTTCTGTCTAAAAACAGCATCATTTTTTATTTTCAGTAGGGCCGTATTATTTTTTTAATAATTTAATGAGTCTGAGTCCCTATAACTCCGCCACTGGTTGCTTGCGGGACTTCTACTTCTATGGAAAAATGGCCAAATTTGGCTTAAATAGCCTTTTTCATTTAGAAGTGATTTAAAAAATTCGAATTTTTTAAAAAAATATTTAACGCCCTATATTTCGAAAATGAAGCGTCTCTGGAATAAAATTTATACTTGATTTTTTTTCATATTTTTTTTATGCGGAATATCTCCTTAAAGTTTATCGACTTAATCCTGAAACTCCCTGTATATAAGTTAGTGATAAAAAAATTAAATAAAAGAATTTGACATGTATCGTCTATTTACTTCTATATAAAAAAACACAAAACACACATCAGTGGACAATTTCAATAACTAAATGATTCACATTTGCAATGGAAGTCAATTAAAGAAAATAAATTAGATATAAAAAGAAGATTAAGGAAATATATTTGTAATGAATTGTAGAAAGTAGTTGTAAAAAAAATGTTTAATGTAAGAAAAGTAGATTTAGAAGTGATTAGAAGATTCAGAAGGGCGAAAAATCGATTCTTAAAAACTTCATCGTAATCAATTAAGTCGTACAAAGTGTTAAAAGTTAAAAATTTTCTAAAAAAGTTTTGCATTCTAAATAGCATTCTGTTTTAGTAGAATCTATATAATCAATCTACACAAGTATAAAATAATTGAAAGTTTCAAGGTTAAGAAGTAAAAGTTACATTGCAAAAAAATCGGTGTCGGTGAAAGCAATAAAGGTACGAAGTGAATTCATTGAGTGCGTTGTCTTCGTCTCTTCCCATCGTCCCCAGTATATCACCTCACGGCGTGGTGTATGGCGTGTAGTGCTGGACAAATGTTCGTTTATCCGGTTATTTTAGTGAAAATGACGTTTAAATGCAGTTGTTTGATTACAATAATTAAAAACAATAATATATTGTGTCCCGATCAATATTTGGTTAAATAAACGGATAATTAAATTGTTACCTTCTTACTTACGTATCTGTAACGTACAATAATTGAAACTGAAGAGTGGAATGAAGTTTTTATTTCACATACTGTTGATAGCGCTTTTAAGAGTTTTTCGGACGTAATGTTACATTGATTTAAGCTTTCCATTAATTGCAGTTAGAAAAAGGCCTAGTTCTAAATCTTCTTGGATAACGAGAGGCATTCGTGTATCTTCTGAGAAGCTGAAATTGCTTTACAATATTAGAAAGCAATGTGGCAATCTTGATCATGAACTTTATTATCGCTTATATAAAAAGGTTTATCGGAAGGTATATGGTGCCGCAAAAAAAATAGTCAATGACAGAATATATGAGTCGCATAAAAACAAATCAAAGACTATTTGGTCGATTCTAAGAGAAGAAGTTGATAATAAAAAGTCTGAAATGTTGAATATACATGAAATATCTTATTATGAACAAAGATAAAACTGTTATTATGAATTTTACTCCTAGAGTCAACAGTACGAATTTTAGTCATCTGCTTAGAATCGATCAAAGATCCATAAAATAGGTGCAAGAATCCTTTTTGGTTTTATATTTAAACAACACTTTGAGTTGGGAATCTCATATAGATACTCTCTGAAAAAAAACTTGCAACTGTTTGTTTTGCATTATACAGGCTTAGATATATTGTTAATAAGTCGGTTCTGTTATCCTTTTATTATACGCAGTTTTTCAAGGCTTACGGGATAATTACTGTTGTATGTAAAAACTAATATTAACAAATTTCAGAATAAATAATTTTTAGCATAATTATCTGACGAGATCTCGTCATGATTTGATTGTTCCTATAAATAGTTTGACTTTCTTTGAAAAGAGTCCGCAATATATGGGGATTATATTGTATAACAAGTTGCCGAATAGAATAAAATTGCTATATAAAATAAAAATATAATCTAAAAATGTATAAGCGGGAAGTTGAGATTTTATTAATGGAACATTGCTTCTATTCTGTACACAAATATTTATCTGGTATATTGATTTAGTTTTATATTTTCTACTTTATTTACATCTTATTTGTATTTTATTGTCATTTTGTTCTGTATGTATGCTATATTTTTATATGTAAGTCTTTAGATACATTTATAATAAAGTGTTTTTCTAATAAACGCATTTCATAGGGTAAGTATTGAAATATATATTTTTTTTTGATATTTCGAAGTATATATTTTTTTATTTCGATACTTACCCTGTGAAATTTAGGTGTTTTTGTCATTTTGTTGTGAAATTTATTATTTCAAGCTATGAAATTATATAAACAATTTTTACAATTGACAATGCTGAAAATTGTTAAAAGAAGGCCGATTTTGTGAAGCATGTTTCGACCATTAGAAAAATGATAGAAAAAATTTTGAAGATAGATTTGGATTTGTCGTGCCAAATTATACAAAGTTCATTTATTAGAAAAAAAACTTTTTTGGAAATTCGTAAGCTTATCTCAAAGACGATTTTGTGTATTTTTATAGTTATAGTGATTAATACACCGCCAGCTCGTAACTTATGTGTCGCATATTCGAAAATCGCCCTGTACGCTTCCCTGCGGAATTCCTTTCAATTCTGAAACGAGAATGAATTCAATATAACACGGAAAAAGCGCAGAGATTAAGTGGAGGCCGCTACAATCCCAAGTGCAGGCTGTCTTTTCATTTCAATGGAACTTTTTCAATATAGCTCAAGATTTGACATCGTTTTTGTTCGAGCCCCGTTCGAGGCAGGGATTTAATAGGATTGACGTTGTGGCAAAATTCACCACAATCTCCGATTTAAATTATTATTTATACCTTCTCGTTCCTGGTACTTGGGCCAACTCACTGAATACAAAGGGATGAATTCGTGAAATGATCGATTTTTAAATCCCCGACACTTGTATCTGTTCTCCCCTTTCTTCGAGGAGTTTTAACATTTAATTCCATACATTTAACAAAGGAGGGTTTGTTAAAGACTATAAGAATACAATAATGGGGTGGTTTACAATATACCCGAAAAACTTTGGGTGTATATGTGCACTTAAAAATAGAATTGATATCACTAGAAATGTTAATAGATTTCGAGAGAAAAATATTTGAAGTTATATTTAAGAACGATACTTACAATTAGCCTGACTGTAGTGTCTCTATTAAAAACGTTTCTTCCTGCACCTGTTATAGTTTCAGAAGATTTGATTTGAAAAATGCCTATTTCCTCAGTATTATATTCCAGGAAATATAGAGTTGAACGCGACTTTTTGTTTCGGCAAGCTGAATTTATCACTATAGATGCAAAATATTATGTACAATAACATATTAGCTACCATAGTCATAAAAATGGGGGGAAGATTGTTTACAGAGTGGTTAATTGTATAATTTTTAGGTAAATTCACGTTTTTCGCTTATAACTTTTTTCCGGTCATTTCCACGGGAAAACAGTAAAGTACTTTTTTTTCGTCTTCAAAAGACCTACAAAACTAGCCCTCGAGTGTCAAAAAATATTGATTAGATCAAAAGTTATAAACAGAAGAAGTTTATTTATGACTTTTGAATTAAACATTTATAAACTGCGTTATTATTATCAGAACGTTTTTTCATCGCATCCTATCATTTCTTATCACTGTATAATAACTCACACGAAATCTGGAATCGGTAAGTTGAATAGTTTACAAGTTATGGCTTTATAAACAAATTAACTAATTATTAGTCTGGATGATCCTGAGGATCTTCCACAATCGCATTGATTGTTTTCATGGTTGATTTCATAGTAATACATCGAAATCTATTATTTTTTTTTAATATCAAATTTGCAACCTGGATTTTTTTTTATGTTTTAGTCTTAGTAGCAAAATGAAATATACGACGCAGCAGCGTGATATAGTTATATATTATTATATATTCGGAAAGCTTATGAAGAGTTACAGACTGTCAAAGTTGACGGCCTATTGTTAAACAAATTAGGGTGGTAGTGGCAAAAAAAAATACTGTCATAACCGGCAACCCGAGTTTTTCACCGAATCTTGAAAATTTTCTTTTTTAACTTAAAGCTCTTGTCATGAGCTTTCCGAATATGTAATAATATATATAGTCCACTGAAAAGTTACATTTGGGGTTGCAAAAGTCAGAGCACGCAATTTTATTTTTTGGATGTCAAGAAGGAGTTAGTGTAAAATTAAATCCATGTTTGTGGGGCCGCAACCCTTGTGCATCGGCCGCCATCTTGTAACAAGGGCTGCGAATTTTTTATATTACTACTTACTACATCGGGCAAACTACTCGTCGCACAGAAAATTTGTAAAGACATTTTTTGTTGCAAATTAAATTCTCTACAAATTTGGTAGCATCACTTTTAGTCGTAGAATCAAAAGTTACAAAGTTATTAATGAAAATAGGTAAAAAATTGGGAACGAATTTTTTTTTGGTCGTTATAACTTTTTTCTGGTCATTTTCTGGTCATTTTACAATAAAATTACATCGAAGCATTTTGATAGAGGGGTTTTCAAGGAATAGTAGATAAACTATGCCGATTGAAACTCAATTTGCATAATTTTGGGTTGAAAATGGATGTTCCGGTAGACGGGCTCTGGAGGGGTCTTCTTGATTTTGAAGTTGACGTCCAAAAAGATATTCGTGGTTTAAAATAGTCGAAAATAAGGCCATCAATAGCCCACAGTTCATTCTGGCTCAATTTGCATAATTTTGGGTAGGAAATGACTGTC
>NW_019417665.1:0-51853 GCF_000390285.2 Anoplophora glabripennis | reverse complement strand
CTTTACTCCACTTCATGGCACAAACACAGAAAAACACACTCTTCCTAGTCACTGCAGAAAACAGACTGACCCCAGACCATATACAAAAGACTGATGAAACAAAAAAATTAAGACAAAATCGCATGTGCAACAAGCAACGTTACAGCCAAAAGGGTAACCCCGTCTCAACATGTGGCAGAAAGTACTGTTGCATCCCTTTGATGCGACTACTAAAAACCGACAACTGATGGTTCGTCCCGGATTAGTTACGCGTGTAAAATTTGTTACACGTACCATGCAACAATTTTTCGTCTCCACTAGCTGTAACGTAACATGTTCGGTGTTAGGGTGCATTTGACACAAATGGATATCCGCCTTAAAACTTCATAGTTTTCCCGTCTACAAGCAACATCTTGTCTGTAACGTCTTGAACTGTGCAAGTAAAACGTGCAAAACCTAGCGTCTGGACCCGGCTTTATATTTATGTTTGGTTGTGGACCGTTTTATTAAATCGTCATATTTTAATTTCAAATTAATTGCTATTTTTTGCATTACTTAAGGACCATATGTATGTAAAAATTTATAATTATCAAAGCATGATAAAGTACTATTTCCGACTTAACTATTTACTCTTTTATAAGGAGTTAATTGATCGTATAATCTTACTTTTGTCACCTAACTGATTAGTTGATTTCAATTTAGTTAACAATAACTTAGTAACACTTCTCTAAGTACCAATTAAGCTACTTTATTCGTATATATAAATATATTAGTCAAGGATATGCAAATTAATGTCTTCTAGTGGTGCAGGGGATTATTAGAAATTATAAAATAACCAAATCAATGCCTGTCCACCTCGCTGCAATGGATTAATTGTCAGACAAAGCAGATAATTTATGCCGATGTAAAACTTTAGATACAATATATGTACGTACTTATACGTTATCTAGGGTGTCTCCGTTTGTAAATCATAACATTCATATATTTTTCAAATATCGCCTATACTTAGTAAGGAACTCTGTCTGTGAGGTTGGATATCTTTTGCATACCTACCTAGATTTCTGGTATCGAAGAACATTGCTTGACTTCATTTGACAAGATTATTTAAAAAATTAGATTTTGATTTTTTTTAATTAGTTTAATACCTTTAAAGTATAGTAAAAACATGTGAGAGCTAAAAATAGAATATTGTTTTTTGAAATATCCTGTACTAAGGTGTTAATTTTAACAGATGATAGAATACATCAAAATAAACAAAAAACCTTATTGGGCTCTAACCTCAATCATTTCCGAGAAAAAAAATTATCAAAATCTCCAACTTGATGTACAAAAGTTTGATTAATTAAGGAATATTGACATAACTGCGTGCACAGAATACCATAAAATACAATATTTATCAATTTTCTTAACTTCTTTATGCTCTAAATAATAATTAGCGTTGTAATAAATTTAAAATTCGATCAAATTCATATCGGGCAACGTGACAACGGTGCGGCGGTTTATTAACACGAGGTACTAAGATGTCCAACAACCACCAATACGCAATTCAGTTGGTGCCTGGATTCGACTGTGTCGGAGTGTTTTTTGCGTATCACTATTTCCTTTTCTTGAGGTATTTTCCAGCGAGTGCGCGAAAATTGGATTCGAAGGTGTCGTGCGTGCATCGAAAATTTTAAATATGTAGTAGGTTTTGTACTTGTTTAAAAATTACGGAATTTTGCTTTTTGGTAAGTACCTAAATTATTTTTAATACATATGATTATTTGGACGACGTGAATCTTTAGGTTCCTACATACTCTAATTACATATTTTTCAAATACATAATTTGATGAAAAGTTAAGTTTCTGTTTTAAGAAATTCATAATTACTAAAATTGCACCTAGAATTTAAGCACAACACTAAACTGGAAAACAATTGTCTTGATATTTACTAAATGTTTCACAATAATAGTTGTTTACATTTTTTACCGTAGGAGAAGTCTGCTGCGTGCACACGTTGTGTGTATCAGTAGGCTAAGCGCTTTTGTCACGTTGTTGTGAAACTCCTCAATATTAAACTTTTAATCTTACGCTCCTGTAATATACAACATTTTTGTTCATTTATGACTAATCTACCTCATGCTGAAGTAATGGTAGTGAAACTTCTTACACTCTGTATTTATAACAGTATTGCCAAGTAAAGAGAAATTGCCTATTTTTATAAATATTTTAATACACCATCACTAATAAAATATGTATACAAAAAAATATTTGGTAATTGATTTACATGTCAGATAAAAGCAATTTGTCATTTTCTATTTCTATCAGTTCTTCAATTTTTACGTCACCCTTGAGCGTTGACCATGACTGCAAATAAATGCCCTGTCAAAATTTAGTAGAATTTTTGTATATGGAAATAAACAAATTCACATAATGGGTGAGGTAAATCGAAGCTTACTAATTTTCATAAAATGCTCCTATAGCGTGCATTGTCTGCAAACTAAAAATAAAATATAATAATATATACAGGATGTTACAGATTAGTAGGTCAAAGTCTTTAACCACATATTCTTTGGACTAAAATAACGCTATCAAAATCAAAATTTAAAAAATTATTTTTTAGCTCCGGCGATTTTAGAGATATGTATTTAAAATTTGGGACATATTTTTATCTTACACTTTGTAATTTTCGTCTAAAATATCAAAATGTGAACTGATTTTTAGATAAATTGTGTTTTTATTCTATTTTTTTCACTCTTTTTTATTTAGGGCTCGATTTGCGAGATGTTGCAACTTTTCTGCATGTGTTAAGTTTGGCACAAATTAAATATCGCTAAGTATTAGAAGACCAGTAATTTTATTTGGGAAAGTAATTTTATTTCCCTCATGTTGGCAAATAAATTTCGGTAAAATTAAAACAATAAAATCATGATTACATTAAAACATAACATTCTGTTCCACCGGATGTCTCGAGAGTAGATATAACGGTTTGTCATTGTTCATTGTAAACGAATAATTAATATTGGTGAAGCCAAGATTTTGAGAATTTTTGTTGTCAGTACCAGTCGTGCAATGTTGGGTTGCCTAAGCTCGGCAGTCACGTGCCTTGTAAACATTTATGAAGCCTCTGTAGAATCGGACACCTATGATTGAAATCAAATTTACTTATGTCAGAACCACCACCACCACTACCACTACCACTTTGTAGGTAATTATTTCGTGCTTGAATGTAAAAACGTTCATTTTCAGACGTATCTAGCCAAAGAAGTGAAGTTGGCAGTAAGACGAGAGGAGCGGATTTTTAGTTGTCTTCTATTTGATTGGTTATTGCAATCAAGGTAATTCATATGTTAGGTCTTGAATTTGTAAATTTTTTAAGATACTTGCCAGTACCTAAAAAAAAATCAGAAAAAGACTATAGGCTTAGTTTTTCCGACACTATCGAATAAGCAAATAAAGAAATATGTGGAATATGTACACAATAAAAACATTACCTAGAATTAGGTTTTGTTATATTTTCAAATAATATTGTACTACAGTTTGATACAATTTGCACTTGGCCCCATTTGAACCACAATTGTGTGAATATTCATGGCAACGTTTTCTGCGTATGCGTTTGATTAAAAGTAAAACAGGTACATACTAGCAACAAAAATTACTTTACGCTTTTATAAGGTTATACTTTCAAGCGAAATAGGAAACTATAAACTCTTTGTATCTGTAGATCTTCGATTTTTAATTTCTGCGTAATCCTTACTAAGATACTTCTGCGGTGGTATTATATAAGATTAGTAAAACTAGTATTGTTAATTAATGTTTTACGAAAGAAAACAAACCTGTTGCTGCTCGATGTGGGTTGGTACATTGACCATAAATTTGGCTTAGACAACTCAGATGAAAATCCCCTTAGTTTTTTACGAGTTATTAATTTGAAATAATTCCTACTAAAGAATAACTGTGGTTGACTGGTTCTTAGGTACTAACATCTAAGATTTGCATTATTTAGTAATAATACGTAGGTAACTGTCGAAAAATTACATTTTAAAGTTAACTGTCCTCTTTTCCTTAATTTTATGTTATTTAAATTACATTGAAAACATCTGCAGCACTAAAGTAAAATACATATATACCTACACTCATACATATTTCTATAAAGTTATGCTTAATACTATTTTATTGTTTCCAATTTAAATCTACCAAACCGAAACAGGTTGTAGAGAATTTAAAAAAGTTCGTACATAAATGCACCCGGAAAAGCTTACTGAAGAAGATACGGGGGTTGAAATTCACCATTTAAATTGATTCTTGAGCAATATCGTAAAAAGACAAATGATATTACATTTAAATGTCGCAAACTGGAAGGGATTGTTTGTCCAATTACTTCCTAAGTCTTAATAAATACGTATGCATTTATTGTCAAAGTGATAAAATTTATATATCCATATTTTTAAGCAGAAATATATAATGTTTCCTGTAACTTTGGTTGTCTAAAATAAAAATCACTCACTAACACTCATGTCACTTAAAAATGTATGGTTTCTAAGAAAAATTGATTTTAATTTTGCGCTACAGTTGTCAGTTACGAACGATTAAACATTTTCGATTGGTAGATAATGACATTTCAAGAAAAATCTGCGTTTTTTCAAAATCTTTACTAGTATAGCGAAAAACCAGAAGGATCTTTAACTAGTTTAATTAAAATGTCTTAGAAAGGCAAAATTATGTAAAATAAACAAAAAATACTTCTTTGAACACCGGTAAATTGAGGAAACATTTTGGTAAGGGAGTATATTAGGTTGATTTCTTTGTTTGGATTATGATTTTATGTATACATTAATATGCCTGGTAAATTGTTAAAACATATGTTGGTGGATATTCCACTAAGATTATCTAAAAACCTTATATACTGGGCACAGAAATTAAGGGATATTAAAAAAATCCCAAAATTTTGGGTGATTTTCAAAGAGCTGTAACTTGGAGGGAAATGGTCGTAGAGACAATAAATAAAAAGGAAATTGAAGCTTCAAATGTCTAGTTTTCGGATCTTGAGTTTAAAATTTTTTTGCATCAAGAAAATCAACATAAAAAATGCAAATTTTTGCTTTTCTTTAAAAAGGCCTATGGATTTCAATTTTTTTTTTTTGGTAATAATATATAGATAATTTATTTCTCTAATTTGAGCGGTTCCGGAGCCCTGTACTATGATTTGTTCACATTTTCACTTCCAATTTTTTTTTTAATCAAAAGCTAATAATTACGACTTGTAGAGAATACTTGAGTAATTGATTGCCAAAGTCAAAAATTATTTTTTTTTTGCTTTGATCGACGATAACTCAGCGACAAATACTTAATCGTACAAGGCACCGGAACCGCTCAAATTGAAGAAAATTAAAATATCTACAAGAGCTTTATGGTGTAATTACTAACAACAAATTTTTGAAGTCCATAGACCTTTTTAAAGAAAATCATTGATTTTCTTATGACTACTCAAAAACTATTGATGCTAAAAAATTTTTAAACTCCAGATAAGAAAACTAGATACTTGAAGCTTCAATTTCCTTTTTATTTATTCTCTCTACGACGATTTCCCTCGAAGTTACATCTCTTTGAAAATCTCCCAAAATTTTGTGATTTTTTTAATATCCCTTAATTTAATGCCTAGTGTATTTATATAAGTAATACATAGTCACATTTAATGTCAAATGTACAGATTTTTTACCTATAACAATTTTTTCTATGAAATATTAATTAAATAAATATTACAAACATAGCACCACTGTAACATTTTGCAGAAAGCTTTTAAAAGTGTAATCAAAATGGTACAGCAATTTCTTTTTAATATATGATCACTATCGAAAAAATATGGAAAAATATTTATGTAAAAGTAGCTGTGTATCAAAAGTGAGCTATAAAGATGTGGAAAAATAAGTATAAGAATGTTTTATATAGTTTTCATTCTATAGGGGATTCTCAAAAATTGTGTTCATTTGTTTTGACAATTTATACAGGCTGTTGCAAATTCGCTTCTCACTGCAGGGATCTCGGAAACGGTAAGAGGTACGAAGTAGTTCTCAAATGGGGGCAAAATTGCGTAATCAGGGCACCAACATTATGCCTCTAAAAAATCAAGGCTAACATGATTAGTTTTCGAAATTTTATTATATTTCTTGCAAGCCTTCATGGCCCCCAATACTGTACTGCCTCAGCCCTAACCAGATTCAGACGTTTTGTCTCGAAAAATTAATCTTCAGTCAAACTATTACCACCACGCATTAAAATAAAACATTATTAGAGTTTTATTCCCGTGTCCATAGTTATTCCGATTTATTTTTTTCAGGATAATATTCATACAAATACATCTGACATGCTCTTTCACAGTTGTAGTTATAGACATAATAAATTCCGATAATATTACGCTGATCTTCATTTTAACCTTCGCCAAAACGTAAATGTTTTTGAACATTTACTGAAATTTTTTAAAGGATAATATTCAGTTGGCGTTTTGATTGTTCATATGCATTTTTAAGAATTAATTTGTCATAATAAAATTAAAATTGTAACAATGTTTTAATGTTGACGCAACAACTTATTGAGTTATGTATGACCAAGTGATGGTAATAGTTAATAATAATAAATGTTCTATTGTACACTTTACAATGTACGATAATTCAATAAACAAAGAAATCTAAATAAAAAATTTAGATAAATTTGGAGCGAATACACTGAAGATGAATTTTTCGAGACAAAGCGTCTGAATCTGGTTAGGGCTGAGGCAGTACAGTATTGGGGGTCATGAAGGCTTGCAAAAAATGTAATAAAATTAACAGGGTCGTATTTAAAAAAATGAAGCTGATGATGGTCCTGGAGAGACGAAACGTTACATATAAAAATTGATTATGTCATTCGATAGAGGGCAAAAAGTGGCCATGAGAAAGTGTTCTTCGTTTTGCAATATCTCCTCAAACAAGGCTGAAATTAAACAAAACCGGATTTCCAAAATTTCGGTTTTTTTTCAAATATTTCGAAAACTAATCATGTTAGCCTTGATTTTTTAGAGGCATATTGTCAGTTCCCTGATTACGCAACTTTGACCCCCATTTAAGGTACTTCGTAGCTCTTACCGGTTCCGAGATCCCTGTAGTGAGAAGCGAATTTGTAACAGCCTGTATAAACAAAGTCTCTGTAAGAAGTTACGTAAACGTGAATATCTATCAAAAAAATAATTTAAACAGGCTCAAAGTTGATTAGTAAAGTGAAAAGCAAAACAGAAGTTAAAGTTGTATAAAATTTGAAAAGAAAAATAGTGAAAAAAAAAACAGTGCATTAATAGTAATATGACAAAAATTCAGGGAGAATCTATCTGAAAAAAAAAACGAGAGGCTAAAAGACCAGTAATAGCGAAAAAAGAGAAATCCACTCAAGATCGAAGTATTGAACAAGAAGATTTGTGTAACTCATAATGCGAAAGCAAGAATAAGAGATGGAATAAATTCGACACAAAGAGAAACAATAAATAAAAAATGAGCTACATGAAAATATAGGATTGTAATTCAAAGGACAGAAGTGAGATTTGTTATAAGAATTTCTGTATATTAGTGTTAATTAGCTAATATAGGGCAATAGGTTTTATAAAAAAGTATTTTACTTTCCAAATAGTCCTTTCTATTAAACAAAAATTAATCATTTTTGAAAATTTTAAAAAAAGTACAAAAAATATAATATTAAATCCAGGCTACTTGGAGCTTTTCCTTTTCCGTATCTAGTGCGTATTTGTGGGCGGAGCTATCTCAGAAGCAAACTTATTTGTGTCTGTCTATAAATATGACAATTATATTTTGACACTACATTAAGAGAAGAAAATAACAAAACAAAGGGACAATTAGAAAAGATAATTTAACATAATAATATGGCGCCCAACGTGGGGTAGGAAAGTACGATTTAAGTAAAAAAATACATAATTAAAAAATTAATTTGTAGCTAGCTGATTCCCTTGTTTATTATTTATTTATCCCTTATTTATTATTTATTTATTTTTTCGTTGACTACCCCGTAGGGCTGAACTAGGCAGAAAGACATAGTAACTAGAAATAATGCGACTTAATTAATATCACATTGACATCGCGCAGTTAGCTGTGTCTTGAGGTTCAAAACCAGTGGATCGTAACCATGCGTGGGCCCATTTTTATAATAGCACCTGTTCTCTATGATATAATGGAATACTTATGTAGGCACTGCGCTGACCGCTCGTTAAACTCTCTTACACATTAAGTGAAAATAATAAATATAACAGATAATACGGAATACCTTTCCAATTGCAAATACGGCAGTTATGTTTAGCGTACATGCCCTATCTGCGAATGTTGTACCACGACCGGCTTAGCTCCTTAATCTTCCTGGTTTAAGACATTTTTCCAGGTCCAGGTTAAAGTAGATCGTTCACTACTTATACAGTGAAAGGATTTGTTATAAAGGTGTAACATTCAATAGGGTTCAAATCTCAATATTTTTTTATCATAATATCACACAGGGATTTAACAATAAAGACACATAAACACACCGTACTACTAAACACTGAAATAAATAACTTTATAAGTTCCATCACACAAGTTCGTTCACTAATATCACTTTAAATTTTACTATGAAATTAAATTATTTTCACCGAAATAACGTTAGGTGTTTTTCGACCCTGTTGATATATCACATCAAATGAACTGATATTATAGTTCACCTAAACCAGGTCAGTATCAGAGGTCGTTGACATTTACAAACTAAACACAGGGCTTTAAGAAATAGTACCTAACACAATTTTTATTAGTAACTTGATTGATTTTATAAAGGTATTATGGCTTATCAGATTAGTATTTTTATTTATTTTTTATTATGTACATTCCATAAAACAGCAAAAATAATTATTTTAAAACATGTAATGTAAGTATACAAATTAAAATTGAGACCGATATTTTTAAGAAATTTTGAAATACTTAAAATTAGTTACTTGTAGGGTGCAATTATTTAGTAGTAGTAGTAGTAGGCAACAAGATGTCAGGGTCACAGGTAATACACAAGTAATTTTTTATTTTGCTCTAAAATGTAATTTGGATATAGCTTTTGAACTATTTTTAGAAATTATTTTTTTATGTCACTGAAGCCAACGGATTCTTGAAGTAAAAATTCCAATATTAATATTTTTTCTATCACTTCGCTTGGGCTGAGAGTATACCGGGTGATTCACTTTGATATTCGCGGCCTCGTATCTCTTTTGTTTTATCAGATACCTATAACAAACCCTATATATTTTTAAATCGCCGCT
This sequence comes from Anoplophora glabripennis, assembly GCF_000390285.2. Lineage (NCBI taxonomy): Eukaryota > Metazoa > Arthropoda > Insecta > Coleoptera > Cerambycidae > Anoplophora > Anoplophora glabripennis. Next base: position 42,586 of record NW_019417665.1, on the reverse strand, counting down.
CAGACTCTATCAAATGACATTGTTAGATCTTCTCCATGGTAAAATATGTTAAAATTGCTGTAATCAAGTGTTTTTGTTCAAATGGCACACCATATATTTTTTATCAATTCTGAAAGATATTTTTTCTCTGCATTATTGGTTATATAAAGTAGTCTATAGTTTCATTAGACATATTGCTAGAAAAACAGCAAAAAAGATGAACTCTACTTTCAGTAACTTTATTCTGAAAAATGATAGCCAGCTGCGGAAACAACTGAATTTTGACGTTTCTAAATAACGGTTTTTCAAAATAATTGACATTTTGTACCTACCTATTCTATCTATAACTAATTATTATTACTATAACATGAATACTTATAGTAACCAAGAAACACTAGATATGCTTTATGGAGAGTGCTGAAAGAGCGCTAAAACTGTCAGGCATTTAGACCAATATCGTTTTCCGCAGAGACAACTTCCATCAGATAAAATTTTCGGAAAGTTAGCCAGGAATTTGGCAGTAGATGGTTTTCAAAAGAAAAGAAGAGATGAAGAACATTCGATAAAGATGTTAAACAGTCTGCTATAGATTTCCGGATCTCATTCCTATAGATTTCTTTCTTTGGCCTTACCTAGAAGAAAAAGTTTACTCTTCGCCTTTAAATGATATAGATGACCTTAAAGACAGAATAATAGTAGAATTTCGGAGATTAAATGAAGAAGCACTAGAATGTGTTTGTAGAGAGGGAGTGATAAACAGAACTATTCTGTGTTTGGAAGCAAATGGAGGTCATTTTAAACATATGAAATAAGTATTGTTTTAAATTGTTATCTTGTTATTGCATTAAAAATAAAATATGTTACTTTAAAAAACATAGTAACTTGTTTTCGCAGCTGGCTATCATTTCAGTTACGAAAAGTAGGGTGCATCCTTTTTGCTATTTTTCTAGCAATATTTCTAATGAAACTGACTTCCTTGCATAGTTGAACGCAGAAAAAAAATATCTTCCAGAATTGATAAAAATATATATAGTGTGCCATTTGAACAAAAACAGTTGACTATAGCATTGACATATGTTACCATGGAGACGATCTATAATAATGTCATTTGATAGAGTTTGAGCGGCGATTTAAAAATATATAGGGTTTATTATAGCTATTTGTTAAAATAAAAGAGATACAGAGCCGCGAATACCAAACTGAATCACACGGTATAAATACTAAAAAAAGTGAGAAAAATCATGCATTTAATTTTTTTCTTAAATTTTGAAGTATAGTTGAAGATGTATAATAATGCCTAGCAATAAAATTTAATGAGTTTCATAGGCGTCCCTAAAAAAGTTTTCTGCTAAAGGTATAAAATAATAATTTGTATCTGTACAAATGTGTAGAAAATTTCTATTATAAGGGTTATAAGGGTGTCCCATTTTAATGTCCCACCCCAAATATCTCGAAACCCGAGCAGAATGAGGAAAAATGTTTTAGACAAAAGTTATGGGGTTCGGAGGGGGACATACGATGGTGACCTTGAAAATGACCTTGAAGTCGATTTTCAAGGTCAAACGAGGGTCAACTTCGATTTTTCAAATGAAAACCCCTATTTTTATTGCAGGATCGTATTCTACGAAAAAAATACAAACTTTTTGCAGGAAACTTTTTTTCGAAAATAAATTTTTTTCCGAATTTTTCACGAATTTCGTTCGTCATGTTGTTTGAAGTGTCAGATGGATCCTGGCTGGGATTCATGCATTACTCGCTGCCTGAGTCTTCAATGCTCGAGAGCAGGAGAGCAGGGCAACGGAACTTATCAAATTATCAAATTTTTCAATTGTTCGGTACGATCCAATAAATCAGCATTACCGCGAGAGCGAAGAGCCCGAGCGAGAACGTGCCATCGCGCAACTCCCGGGGCCCTACCGCATGTTCGAAGACGCTTGAAGATTACATGAGCAGGCTCGCTACCCTATCTGCCCCTACCGATCGCGCTGCTGCCGGAAAAGAGAAAAACAGAAAATAACACAAACTTGACAAATCAAATCAACACACATGAGACTGCTAGAGTTCTCTGAGGAGAGGAACGGGGGCGTGCGTTCCCCTCGATTTTTTGGCAGCAATTTTATTCTTGTCTTGAATTGTTCCTCTCACACCTTTGATTTTATCAGGTGAAAATTGTTTACAGCTATTCAAAATAATAGAGAAACAAACGCGCCCCCTCTTCACTTTGTCCAGACGATCCTTATGTGTGTTAATTCGGAGAGTTGAAATTTCGCTGTTCCGGATAAGTTACACAACCACCGTTGTATCGAGTACTAGTGTTTCTGGTGAAATAATACCCCAGTCTGTCCTAGTGGTCAATAGGATCCATCTGACACTTCAAACAACATGACGAACGAAATTCGTGAAAAACTCGGAAAAAATGCATTTTCGAAACAAAAGTTTCCTGCAAAAAGTTTATATTTTTTTCCGTAGAATACGATCCTGCAATAAAAAATAGGGGTTTTCAATTGAAAAATCGAAGTTCACCCTCGTTTGACCTTGAAAATCGACTTCAAGGTCATTTTCAAGGTCAGCATCGTATGTCCCCCTCCGAACCCTATAACTTTTGTCTAAAACATTTTTCCTCATTCTGCTCGGGTTTCGAGATATTTGGGGTGGGATATTAAAATGGGACACCCTGTATATTCATTTGACCAACAACATATTTTAATTATTATTTATGTCCCCAATTTTCTTTATATAAATTATAAACTGTCCGCCGAATTACGTCTCTCGTCATGTCATCGGTATTTTTAAATTTTTGTTTTCGCTTCCTCTTTAGGCAATGATCTTGTTTAATAATACGAAAATTTGTGAACACTGAAACTTTAGTTAATATGTGAATTCTATTTATAATTTCATTATCTGATTTTTCATTTTCTTCCTTTTTTAAATCGTAAATATTTAAAATGAGACGCTGACATTGAACATATAAATCTTTGTTCTTAAATTCTAAAGATGTTTCTTCAACAACCGGTTCTACTAATTCAGTATTGCCTGGCCGTATTTCATTTTGTTCCGTTTCAAAAAGTCTCCAAAATGCCAATGTTGTAATAATATTAGTAAACAAAATATCCCTATTGTTTCTCCCTTTCGCAATTGTACCTATGTAATATGAATGATTAATAGAAAATGCCTATAATAAATTAAAATTACCTGAATCACACCAAATTCCGCATTGTTGCACTGCACTGCAAGACAATTTGTCGACAACTGAAATTTATGACCGGTCACCCAGTACGGCTATGTATGTGCCGAATTTGCCCGCGCGCGCTTTCTTCAACTGGGCGACCAGACCTGTATATGGGCATGGCTAAATAAATATGAGAACAAATATTTCAATGCCGAGTTGTTGCGTAGCGACCGAACCTGGTGCATACTACCTAGCTCTTTGGTCTTCAATTGAGATCGGAAAGACTATAACAATGAAATTATGGTCACACTTTTTTAATTAGCTTTTTAATATTATGTTAAGTACCTATGAGAACATTTAGCGTTAATATATTTATTTCGTTTCTTTTACTATGAGTTTTTCCTGTAATTTTATACACACTTTGGAATTAAAATTCCTAGGTTTTGATAGGATTTTTTTTCACTTCGTCACCTCGGAATAGCTCACTCTGTATATTTTTCTACTATGTTGTATAGCATACTGAAAATATACGAATTAAAGGCTAAAAGTCATGATAAATGCATGCATTACATATATGGTCACATTTTCCTCGATTAAATTTAGAGTGGTATCCTGGTTCTTGGACTATACTGTGTATAATAATATGTATTTCATTTTGTCAATCAGATAAAATTAACAATTTCGAATACTGTTAAAATAAGAATAAATATATGTAATCTCTTGAATAACTCAGAACACTTTTTATGAAGCTTGACGTATCTTAGTGGAATCTCATATATATTCATATTTCTAAGATATCTATTAAGTTGTCACATTATCATGTAAAGTATTAATATATTAAATATTTAAACAATATATGTTTGCGGGACTTAAATAAAGTGATTCGAAATGTGTTGAGTATAATTGATTTTTTTTTAACATTTGCAGCTTGTTTTAATTTAAGTGTTGTTATTAAAATTTACATAGACTCTTTCAAAAAGTATACTTAAATTTTCCTAACAAAAGGATAATATTAAAAACATCAATAAAATTATAGGTCTGGATGTTATAAGTTTTATTATCACCAACGTAAGTTATCAGGAATAAAGCAAAAACTATACTGTACATATGATCTAGCGGAGATGCTTTAAATATGAATAAATTATATGCATCAGCATTTTTGGAATAAGATGATGCGACAGGAATGCTGATGTTACATTATATGTTATATTAGATGTGTTTTTATAGTGAAAAATAAAAATTGAGGTTATACAAGGACTTCATATTACACATGTTAATGCATTACATATTAGGTCTGTTCCAACAAGAGTCAGGGATTGGTTCCGAACCGTCAGAAATGTGCATCCAACTAATTCTTGCGATATATTCACTAAAGACACATTTAGAACTTAGCTGGCCAAATATTTCAAACGGTTAGGAACCAATCCGTGACTCTTGTTGGAACAGACCTATTACTTTAAAAAACGTAAATTTCAGAAATAGTATGAAGCACCTGCATAGCATGTCTGATCTTAGCTATTTATTAGATACTGGATGTAGGTGTTTTCCGCAAAGTCGTTCGTTGAAAATATGACTAAATGTTGTAAAGTAATGAAAAATTCAACACACCTATTAATAAAATAAAACTATTTATATTCATTTTCAAAAGGTAGAAATAAACGTGAAAATTATTCAGGTAACTTTTTGTTAAATCGCTTGGACACGTCGACAACTTAGCGATCGAAATAGATTTCCTATCCAATTTAGTTAATAATAACAGTTTAAGACAGGTTCCTTGAATTTTAAACACGACTAACTAATTTTAAATGTAAGAATTTAGAAAGCTCTTTCAGATCTAATCACCTGTTTTTCAAGTTGGAGTTTTTCTTTTAACACTGCATAGAACAGAAAAAACAAGAATATTGTTCAATTTACATTTTTGCGACTCACAAAAATAACCAAAATAAAAAACTTATCTTTTAATTCAGATAATTCCGAACCTACCTAAAAATTTATACAAGCTATCGCTCGACGTATCTATGCCTCAGTGCATTATGTTAAGGCGGGTATCCATTTGTGTCAAATGCCCCGTAACGTAACACCGAACATGTTACGTTACAGCTAGTGGAGACGGAAAATTGTTGCATGGCACGTGTAACAAATTTGACACGCGTAACTAATCCGGGACGAACCATCAGTTGTCGGTTTTTAGTCGTCGCATCAAAGGGATGCAACAGTACTTTCTGCCACATGTTGAGACGGGGTTACACTTTTGGCAGTAATGTTGCCTGTTGCACATGTGATTTTGTCTTATTTTTTCTTTCGTCAGTCTTTTGTATATGGTTTGGGGTCAGTCTGTTTTCTGCAGTGACTAGGAAGAGTGTGTTTTTCTGTGTTGGTGCCATGGAGTGGAGTAAAGAAAAGATTTACGGAGATTTCCGTTTCTTATTCTTCAAAATTGTATGATGAATAAAAATATATGACGCTGCTGCTAATTGCAATTGCAGTGAAGAATCCATTATTGCAGTTAGGTTCATACTGCGAGTTTATGTTCCTGTGTCGTCTCGTAACCTTACTTTGTTACGTTACGGAATGAATTATACGACCAAAACCACACATACTTTCGTAGCGAACCGTGTTACCTTTTGCAACAGGCCGTAACATGTTCGTTGTTACGTTACGGAACATTGCCACAAGTGGATACCCGCCTTTAAAAGTGAGCGTTTTCTCCGAATTATTTCTGCGACGTTTTTTACATGTTCCTGTAATTACCCCAATGTGTTCCGTCCAGTTTAAAAAATAATAGTTAAGTGCAACATAAACCATCCGCTACTTTATTTATTTAAATCTTATGTCAAGAAGAATCAGTTGAAGAATTTGAACCAAAATAAAAACATTTAATCAATTTATTTTATTTTATTTGTACTTCCGAACAAATCGACTTCCATAATTTGTTTACACGTTGAATGCGGCCCTGATTATTGCGCAAATCCAGTTTTACTCCGAGTTGGAAATTTTAAATTAAAGCTAAACTGTCGATAATCGCGTACCGTTACAACAAATCTGACTAAACTCACCAACCATGAATATATATCTCTAATGATTGCCTTTAATCATATAAAATACGTACTTTATATGGATATTTAATTTCTGGGATAGTAACACGAATCTGAATGTAGGTGTACAATGTTATTAGTAATATTTATTTATATGGAATATTTCAGTATATTGTGTAGTAAGTACTTAGCCAGAAAATAGTGTTGAAATAAAATATGACATCAGATTTTTGAATAAATATATTTATATATTATGTAAATTGTAAAAAGATAGCAGTTTTAATTTCTTGACTTTGCCGCCGTTTCGAGTTATTTGAAGGCTATGAATAATAACATAAAATATATAGCAAGAAAATATAACAGACATTTTAATAGCATATTTTGTAAGAAAGTTATTTTCATGACTGAACAATTTTAAGATTAAAAAAAAGTAGTCATCTCAAGCTAAAAATACAATGTTTTTTGCTCATATATAATTTTATATTTAATTTCAATCAAAATAGATTATAATAGAGCACTATTTTTTTTTAGTTGTTTCCCTATGTGGCAACAATTTAAAATTGCCGTTGTCATACAGATGACGACATTTGTCAAGTAAAATTACTTTGAGTTCAATTGACATTAGGTTTATTATAAGAAGGTTCATGAAAGTTAATGTTCATGTAAGTAAGTAAACGAAAATTTTATTATTTTAAATAAGATAAACTACGAAACAGTACTTAATACGTAATTTAACAGTAATCAATAATGATAATTGAAGTACCCAGAAATAAGTAAATAATGTTTACTCCCCTGATTTTTGCAGCATATGGCATACTTGAAATTTTGTGACTAATCTTCAAGTACTAGAATCCTCTTCCACGGCGTTTAAAATTTCTGGTTCCAAATTTTTCATTATCTGAGTTTGTTTCTATCCAACATTAGCGTATTTGCGATCAAATCTTACAAACATTTTTTTATTTCATACTTGACTGTCCGGAAAATCCATCTGATATCATCTTGCAGCACCATCGTTTTCTCGGAAAAAGTAGGCTCTAAACATATCAGCTCTTTCTTGATTCGTATACATGCTTTTTCATAATATCATACAAAAACTTGAAAATTAAAACACAAAAATACCTTCACTAAACACTGAAATAAATAACTTTGTAAGGTGCCACGGAAAGACACTTAACTAACACCCTTTCGTAAGTCAAAAACTAAAATAAAAATGTAACAAAATGAAACAGTGATGACGTATTCGGTCGTTCCTGTTTCGTCGAATTACAGTAGCAGTTTGTTTTTAACCCGTTTACCATCCCGTCATATCATACCAAGTGTGAAGTTAGTCGGTAGTAGCCGCATTCCAGAGATATGGCATTTCAACTTAACAGCGGTGGCTAACTTCCGTTGCTCTTCGTAAGCGTTCGGAACATGATGGAATTCTGCTTAAACCTAAACTGTTCACGGTTTAATTTTGTTGCAATTTTATCTATTCTGAATTAATTTAATATGTCTAGTCTTTCGTTGCTGAAGTGGTTGAATAAGAAAAATAATAGAAACATACCGTACATGCTCTGCTAATCTAGGTCAATATCAGAGGTCGCTGACACTGAAATTCACAGATTAATTACATAGACTGCTTAAAAAATAGTAACACGTAATTATTTGTAAAAACTTGAAACTATTTTAAAAAAATATTTCACATCAATCAGATCATAGAAAAGCAATCTGTTTGCATTAAATTATTTTTCATTAGTTTCGTTGTCTAACAATTGATTTAAAAAAATATATTTACAATTAGTAACATATCTACGTACCAATATTAGTTAATCTTTAATAAATCATGTACAATTTTTTTTTTAGAAATAATATAATGTTTATTTAATGTTCGACGCTTCGACCACACGATACTAACAAGCAAGATGTTCCTGCTCCATGACCACCTAAAACGCCTCCACAGTCCTTTTGATTTTTATTTCTGGGCACACGTGAAAGATTTTGTGTGCACACATATTTCAAATGCTAGCAAGCAATTATAGAGGGTATTCAACGACCTGTACCAATAATTAAGTCAAATCAGAGGTGAAAAGCTATCGACATACCGGCACAAGCTTGTATTTAGCTAACACAAATAAAAATATAATTAATAATTAGTAAATTGACTATTTATAATTATAAACTTGTGAAATATGATAGTTAGTAGAATATGTTTATTTATTCTTCATAATTTCTTAGGTCTGTGACTTTGGAACAGTTAAAAATCGACCTCCTACTTTTATGTTTTTCGGTTTTAAGTCTACCTTAGCTTTTAACATTGGAAGTAATGATACAGAACACCTTGTTAAGTGTTCACATTTCTAAATTTTATATTCTCAATTAATTAATATTTTTAAAACAATATTTCTTTATTTGCGTTCCGGTACGAATTATAGTAATATTTAGAAAAAAATTACTTGAAGGGACATGAAAAAAGAGTAGTTAGTAGTAAATAAATAGTGAAGTAATAAGGAAAGGCCAAATTCAGAGACTTCCCTAAATCTATACTAACCTTTCACTCATATCAAACTTATGCTTTACTCAACTTAGGGTGCCCTCATCTCATTCTCAATTCTGGTATTCAGAAATGTGTATAAATGAGTGACTAACTTGAGTGTGCATCAAACCACAAATTACTTGATAAGGGAACAGTTGCTACTCAAATATTATCAAAAATATATCATCAGTGGGAACTTAATGTCACAGTATTTCTTTATTTTCAATTTGAATTACTCACGTTGAAAATATATATACATAATAAATTACATTTAAATAAGTAACAAATAATGAAAATCCAAAGGCCTAATTAATTATCCACGTAAAAACGATCCTCATATAAACTATGATAATATAATAATGCATTGGATCAAAGCTTTGTAACTGACGATTTGTCAAAACCCATTTTTAATGAGCAATTTTAACTAAAACAAAATAGTTAAACTGGCTTTTGCGCCACTCTGCATATTATTAAAATAAAAAACTTACGGATTTCGAAAATATAATATAGTGTTCCATTAAAAAATAACTTCTGGGTGAGTCATGAATAGGGTAACTCAGAATGGATGGTTTGTCATCATTACAAGAATATTGAAAAAGCAAATGGGAAACTGTGAGCGAAGATCATATAAATATCTTAATAAAAATTATATCTTGCCTAAGACGAACTGTGACGTAACAGAAATTATTTTTCCCATTTCTGACGTATTTTATTTAAAGTTGTTTAATACTTCCTTCCATTCAAAAGTTATAAAATGACATGTATAGCGAAAAATACTGATTGGATCAAGTCTGTTACTGATTTTATTAGCGCTGCCGTCAAAAACAGGGTACTTTCAATGTTCATATTATTACTAATATAAATAATTTTTTGTCTCTATAAGGACCTACTACTAATTTTCAATATTTCAGAGCTTTCTCAAAAATTTGGTAACTTTTGCATAGAAATAAACATCTTGTTTTCCACAGATTTCAGTACAGACGCAGCCCAAAACGGTAAACTTATCAGGATGGAATTTTATGTTAATTACGTATATCTTCAAGCCATAAAGATTTCTATTTGCAGTTTCTTGTCTGCTCTTTACTGCTGTGGTGGCCAGTCGTCTGTTCTGTGTCACCCTGTATACCTAGAAGACGCATTTCTAATGCTTAGCAATATTTTCTGAAAATGAATGTTTGAAACCTTCAAAGGACTAGATAATTTTTATAAATAAATTACTTTGTATGAAAGATGTCTTGATTGATGTCAACTAATAAACCAATTTTGAAAAATAAAGGCGGCAGAATTGTGCTCAAAGGACTTTTCCTTTTTTAAAAGGCACACACCTGTTAGTGGGTCCCAGATTATTAGCGAAAGCGAAAGTTACAGGACATGTCATGAATGTACAAAGCGGCTACGGTTTGTTAAAACTATGAACAATTAGACATATAGAGGAGAATTAATCGTCAAATAGTTACGAACAAGCACTGACTAATTGAAGTCGTTATTTTCGTAACATTTGGTTACGTGATTTTTTCTACACATGCACATGAAATACACTGGTTATCGACATACTTTTATTGTCTATCTAAGTATATGACAACAATTTATTCAATACTTTCATTTCGGACTACAAATTGTTCACAACGATAAAGGGCAAATAGTAGCAAATCCGTAGATATAGATACTTCTTACCTACATATTTTTGGATATGAATTTTATTTTTAAAATAATATACAATTTTAGTCCATTAAGTGATGTTTCTACTTTCCTGCTGAACTATAAATAAATGACATTTAAGAATATTTTCTTATATAAACAGTTGGACATGGAGCTCTCGAGTCTCGAGAAAAAATAGTTATACCGATTTATTTTATGTACACTCCACGCAAGATAAAGGTTTCTAACCTAAAAGGCATCCTACTTTTAAAGGGGCTCCACCGACTCGGACTATTAATAGGAATTTTAGAAGGCATCAATAATTAGGGGCGTGTCATATTTTTTTTGTGTAGGCACGTGTGTAATGACATAACAAAAAATTGCAGGCCTGAAGTATATGCATTATAAAAAGAGAAGAGTATACAGGTTTCGAAATTATTTTGTCTTGCCACATTATTTTTCTTTTCCCTGAGAAAATTAATATTTTGAAATAAGAATTTTTGTCATATTCTTCAGAAAGTAGGTCATGAAGGCAACAAAATAAAAAAATATTGTAAACTATAGTTTTATTATAACATTGTACTTATACAGTTTCGGAGGGAAAGGGAAATATTTTAAGGCCGTGTCCTGGAAGTGAAAATAAGTAAATAAGTTCATGACATTATGGGTCCGGAAATGTTTCCTTTCTGAGATAGATGTCGAAAGAAATTTAAAATCCGGTTTTTCTAAATATCTCGAAAACGATTTAAGATATTACACTGCCACTGTACTATACACCAAAGCTCAGTGTAATATCTTAAATCGTTTTCGAAATATTTAGAAAAACAGGATTTTTTTAAATTTTACATCTATCAGAAAGAAAGCATTTCCGGGTCCATAATGTTATGAACTTATTTACTTATTTTGACATCATTTTATAAACAATGAAAAAATAAAACAATCTAATAATATGTCCAACCACCATCACAATCAATAACGGCTTGTAATCTGTTTGGCATAGATGTAACAAGGCGTCGTATATAATTCACGTCTATAGCGTTAGCGTTCCAAATAAAGTTCTACAAAAAATTAAGGGAGCAAAAAAATTTTTCGAATTTTTAGTGATTTTTCAGAATGTTGTATCTCAGTTAAAAATGATCGTATCAAGGTTTTAAAAAAAGCATTTTAAAGCGCCGAATGTCTAGTTTCCAGATTTCTTAGCTCAAAATTTTTAGGAGCCATCAGTCATCGCGAAATTCTAAGAAATAAGACTAAAAAAATTTTTTTCAATTTTTTGCGTTTTTTGTCTCAGTCCACGGGCTTGGAAAAATTTTTTACACAAAAATTATGATATGGACTTGATAGCCTGTACATTCAGGTTTAATTTCTTTTTTTAAATTTTTTTCTACGTTAATTTGACCCGGAGATATTCGACTACGAATACAAAAGCATCCTTTTGGCTTTAACCATCGATATCTCAGCAACTAATGATCAGACAGAAAATTGACGGGCAGTTTCGAAATCTCGAATAAATTTCCTACAAGGCTATGTAGCGTTCTTGGAAGAAAATAATTTTCTTTCATCCTCGACATTAACTTGAAAAAAGTGAAAAAGTGACTTTTTGACTTATTTTGCTAAGTCGACCGCATCTAATATCGATGGAGAGTCTAATGCTTGTACGAATTTTTACACCTCGATGTACCCCCAAAAGCTGCGTAAATGGGCAGATCGATCTATCGAACGGTTTTTCCGGACCGCTTAATCAAAATTTCAGGAAAATTTAAAGGAGCAAAATTTACATTTCTGAGCACCCTGTAACGTTCGTAAAAATGAAAAATTTGATTTTTTTTCAATTATTTTGTATACGTTCCCAGAGCGTATCTCTATTTGGTGGAATATCGTCATACTGTTCATTCAACTGACGCATTACATAAGCCCATAAATGTTTTTTTTATAAGAAGTAATTTCCATTTTGTTTCATTCCAAAATATTGAATAGAACCCGAGTTATCACGGAAATATTATTTTTGGGGGTGAACATGAGGGTTACTTTGCATCCGTTTAAATCCGTTTTAGGCTAAAAGAAAAAATATTAGTCCTTATTAATATGTAATTACCTTTTTGAGATTAACAATGGATATTGAGCATACAATAATTTAAAGAAACACACATTTACTGACGCACGCGCATTGACAATAGCGAACGAAATAATCTATCTTTGTCATAAGCATACGAATTGTCCACAACTTCGGTACCATGAGTGCGACAAAGCGAACGTGATTTTTTATCTTTGTCCTGACAGTGTCGTAGGAGCTAAATAAAATTCGAAATATAAAAAGGTAAATAAATTTGTATCTGTCTAAAAAACAAACGTAAAAAAATTCGAAGGCAACTTTTCAATATTTTAAATAATCAATCGAATAATATAGAAAAAAAATTGTTTTAGTTTTGTTACATCATTAAAAAACGATTAAAAATTTGAAATTGTTATAACTTTCTTATTAACAATTAAAAAATATATCTATTTCTCTGAAAAGAAAAGTTACATTTTTTAGAGTAGATTGAAAAAAAAAATTACAAAATTCATTCATTTTGCTTGTTATGATTTTTTTAAATTTCTGAAATCTTCCTTTAATTTTCAGTCTCACCAACTCTGTTAATTTCAATAATACAAGAAAAAGTCAAGAGGCCATTTTTATATAGAATTGTATGCTTTACAACTTTTAAAAGAAACTTCAACTAATTCCATTGCGGGCATCATTAATGGCGTACAAAAAAAAACAGAGGCCCATTCTGTGGCTAAAATTAAGTAAATTTTGTTATACACACGTAGGCTTTTAAGGCCGCCGTTTCCGTACTGCAGGGTTTTCAAAATTAAAAAAAAAATAAAATTTTTAATTTTCTTAAATCCATTCGATCTAACTATTCGTAGTAGAATTAGACGTTTCACAAGATTTATTAACTAGGATCAATCGATTTTTATATTGTAATGTAAATGCAACTCTTTTAATAGAAACAAGATAATACAAAATGCATACGGGGTCTGCTATAAGAGTTTGCCGATTAGTCCCATTTTAAAAATGCCAATCTACCAGGAAAGCATTTTTGTACAAAACTTGTAAAATGTCACATGTGACGGTAAAATATTGTCACACGAGTTTAATGGGAACGCCCCATATAGACAAGCGGTTAAGCCGTCTTATTTCAAACAAAATACGATTCAGATTGGAAACCTTTATCTTGCGTCGAGGGTACAAATGTAAATTTTGTAAAAACGTTTAAATACTTCTAAATTTTTTTAAACACGTCTTCATTACCAACTACCAATAAGTCAAAACATCATTTTGTTCAAAAATAGAATTTGCATTTCAAAAATGTTAAACATTTTTTTTTCGCTGAAGGTATAATTTTCGAGGGAACTGTAACTAACATAGCTTGTATATGCAACTGGTTTGACCTTAGTTTTTTCACTTTGAGTGTCATTATATGCATGTACTGTACACGTAAATTGTCGTTTCTATGTCTTCTTTTGATCAAAGATACTTAGGGACTTAAGGTTTTTTATATGCTTATTAAAGATTCTTATAAGCTTATGTTTTATATGTTTAGTTATATTTCATCGGCGTAGAAACAATTTTCTGAAACATAGCAATTCCCTAAAGAGAAAGTGTCTTCTTCTAACAAAAAATTCTACGAAACAAATAGTTTCGAAGTTATTTCGGTTGCAGATATATTTTAAATTTAAGAAAATACTTATAAATCGTTTTTCGATTAAACTAATGAGTAAAATACATTTATCTACTCCTATTAATTTATATATTAATTATTCAACTGCTTTTGAGCAATTAATAGTATCAATAAACAAGTAGCGTGAGTTTTTATAGTGAGTTATTATAACTCACGCTGGGCTTCTACAATGATAATTCGGTATGTAAATAGTGTACGCAGTAAATTCTTGGAAATTTTTAAGCCGATAAATACGTTCCATTGGTGTAAAATGGAAAGAATTTTTAACAAGTGGAAAGGAATGAATAATTAAAAGATTTTAAAATTATTAAATTGCCAACGCCTCTCAGTAGGCGGAACTGTCAATTATTATCATTGAGGGGACTAATGTCATTTGATATTTTAACAAAATAATTTTGACGTTTTCAAATCAATTTCTAATAATAGTCCTAAAAAAGATGAATTTAGATAGCGAAGATGAGTTATTATGTACACCTCCAGAAATAAGAGAAGTAGCTAATAATGCAATACAGAATTTATTACCAGAAAAATCAAAAAACAAGTATAAAGGTGTATATAAAAATTTTCAAGATTGGTGTAGCAATAAAAACGTTAACTCGTTTACAGAAAATGTAGTCGTAGATAAAGTATAGTATTCAACTTGCGGTAATGGTCATAACTCACTTGATGAATTACAGCACTCGCGAGTTATGACCTGCATTACCGCTCGTTAAATAATATACTATTATTTGGTACAAATAATATTTTGAATTAAATGTGGTATAGGGTTGGATGTAGGTCGGGTTCTTTTTTATGTAATTCTATTCAAACAAAAAGTGATACAACCGTCACCTTCTTATAACTGCACTCTGTACTACATATATAAGAATATATATCTAAGTATTTAATATATTTTTATTAACTGAACGTTAAATATGGGTATAGTATGAAATAATAAGTACCAGCAAAAGTTAACAAAATAATAATTTCTTACTCATAAGGAAGGGCTTCTAGGAAATAATTGACAGTCCCATAAATAAATGGATAAATACCCATTTCAAAAACGAATATGACCGTTCAACATTTACCAAGGTCTAAAATAGTCGAAGTTTTTAATAGATAATAAGTAATTTTCCGTGGCGAACCGTCAACTACACAGTAATCCCACTATCCGCGTCATTATACAATAACATGTAATGAATAAATAATAAATGAATGTCTCTAATCTGAAGCCTCGCATCGATCAATTTATTCGATATGTATCTAGCGGCAATGCCTGCCCTGTTGACCTGCGTGCCGGTGAGCAATCCAGGTTGTTTGGGACGTTGGCCGTGCATTTCATTGTCATTTGTGTGCGTGTGAGTGAGTTTGAAGCTTTGCTTGGTGGATTGCGTGACAAGTGTTTTTATGGCAGTCAGTAGCATTGTGTATAGTGAGCATAGAGCGGCACACAGATTCAGCCTATTTCTACTACTACAACACGTATTGCCGCTTACTAGCATAATATAGATTATTACTGTCTATTTATTTGATTTTCGCGACAAAGTTTCTGATGTCTAGTTATAACATATTACGGGTAGTTAAATTAAACAAATAGTTATGCTATCAGTAAAGTTCTCTTTCATGCATATGATATGTATTCCTAAATTAAAAAAAGTATTTCTTTTTCAATTTTATAAGATCTTGAAAATTATCGAATAAATAAACATAGTTTCATAATTCGTATTACTCTTAACTCTTATTTGTATTACTCTTAACTAATTTAGTTATCTAAAATTTTGTTTATTTAAAAACTAAGAAGTAATAGAACAAATGTAAATGTCCAGAATTTTTAAATTTTCCTTCACAAAAAAACTGTTAAATTTCTTTCAAATAAAATAAAATATTATTTTCTAATAGCAAGTAAAATCTAGAATAATTATCATATATTGTGATATAAAAAATAAGAATTTAATGTTTTTTACTAAAATCGCATAAATATTCTCAATAGTTGTATTTTTTTTTAATAAATTAACTTGCAAAAATATTAATAACGAAATCATAATAAAATATTGAGTCCAAACTAGCATATAAATATCTATGTTTTCTTTCTATTTTTAAATTTTCTCCTTTTATGTGGAATATAATATTATATTCGATAGGAGATTGAAGAAGCTTATATTTTTAGTAGGCGTCATAGTCAGAGACTTACATGGAAGCGCATTGAGTCACTAGTTAGCATTTAAAGAATATACCTTAAAATACCATGTTATCTCCATCTGAGGCTATTATAGAAAAGAAATCTGATATGATTGGGTCAGGTAGGAGTCCTAAACAGTTTGTTTTAACATGACAAGTAACACCTTGCTACTGTAAATATGTCAACATTTTATTTAACTGATTATTTTACTTGCTTCATGGGATTTTATTTTGGTAGATTTTGATATATCATTAGGAACTCTGTAAAACGCCAGTCAGTGACGTTCTCTTTTAGGAGACTAGGAGGAAAATGAAAAGTAAATAATAAAACATGTTAAAATTTTATTAGGAAAATTTTGGTGACATGGTCACATATCTACCAACTTTTGGAGATAGGAAAAATAAAATAATTATATATATATTTTTTAATACAAATATTTTCGTTTTTTACAAAGCAAATTTTGCTACTGAGAAAATATAAGCAGTGCTAGGATCTAGACCTATTTTTCGAAAAATATTGAAAACGAATTTACTGTACATTCAACTGTTAACTATGTTAACTTTCACTTATAATAGTGGTAAGTTTATTAATATTCTTAAATAAAGTTTTTGTATTAATTTCGTTATTATTAGGTTTATATAAAGTGTTTTATTAACTATTTATTTTAATAATATTAAGTAAACCATGCAGGTACTGTAATATAAAAAAGATAATACAACTTGAGGTAATTATTAGTTTTCGAAAAATAAGTGGAAGAATGATAACTTTTTTCAAGAAACGTATGAGTGTACTTTCAGGACCAAAACACATTTTTTTAATTTACTGAAGAGGCAGAGACTATTCGATGTTAACAGTTTAATAATGAATATCTTTCTCATTTGATAGATACTTTTTGTCTGTTCTGATGCTTATAAATAGGTATTACAGGTGATTATTGTTATATTATGGAAAAGTCAGGTGACCCATTTTTCCTAATGTTGAAATTCCCAAATAACATCTCTTAGCAGTACTAATAGAAACTTTCAACATCGAAAATTCAGTACTTTTTTCATTATTTTGCCTTAAATATCGAAAATAAACAAATATGAAAGTGTAAAAATATCTTCCCGGTACAAGTAAAAAATATCTCATTTTAAAATGTCACAAATGAGAAATGTTTTAAAGGTAAAACTGGACAAATACCTCAACAAGTGTGAACACTAATTCAAGATGGAAAGAAGATATGTATGTGCAGCTAATAGTGAAGTCACGAGTCACCGACATTCCGCAGAAGTAGCTGGACAGTAAATCTTAACTGTAGTCCGCTCAATTCGTTCCACACTAGATTGATTGAAATTCTTACTTTATTATTCGTCTGAATACAATTGCAAGCAAAACGATTATGGCAAAAGTGACAAATTTTATCCAAATCTAAGTTTATGTTGTTTCAATGACTTTTGACTTTATATTAATTAATAAGTTAATTTTTATACAGACTTAATTACAGTGAAATTAATTAGACATCATATTCCTCTCATAGTTTGCTGTAAGAATATTCAGGCCGAGTATGTATCCCATTTATGTTAAAACGTTATGTTAGAAATAACGTTTGTAAATAACGTGCCGTAATAACGTATAATCTTATAGTAAGTACCCGTGAAACAGACGTTATGTAATTGTAATGAAATGAGACTGAAAACGACCGCTATTTTATGTTGTACGTAGGTACCTGTTACGAGTTTGCGCTCTACGTTGTATTTATTTCATGTTTCATAACCTAAAAGAACTCTTTTAGTTGTATGTGTTTTTGTCTATTGAGTCGGGTATTTATAATAATTCTGCATTATTATTATTAAATATGTCGGTGAAATACATCCTCAAAGTTCGCCCCTCAAAACAGTTTTTTCTAAATATCTGGGGTTCTAATCAATATTCTTTTTATTTTTTGGATTCTTTATAAATATTTCTGTTAAATTTTTATAATCCTCCTTAAATCAGTATAAACACAGAGTTTTGTATCAAAAAGTACAGAACATAATGTCAAGGGTTGCAAACTTCTTTTAAAATGAACATAGCTAATGGTATCGATTAATGGTTGGTTTAATTTTTTATTTGAATCAATTATTTATTTCTCTTTTTCTCGTGTATAATATACTCACATTCCTAATTCTAATTTCTAGAAAACATCGGATAGTATACTTTTTATTTTTTTTTATAAGAAGTCATTTCGTTTCATTCCAAAATATTTATTAGAACCCGAGATATCACGGAAATACTGTTTTTGGGGGTGAACATCAGGGGTAGTTTGCATGCGTTTAAGTCCGTTTTAGACCAAGAGAAAAAATTATTCGTATGATTAGAGAAAAAGTAAAAACTTTTATTTTGCAATGTTAATTCTAATCGTACAGACATTTTTAGCACACTATAGTCTGTTTGGAAATAAAAGAGAGTAATAAAACCCCGAGATAAGAACCGGCCATGGGCGTGGTAATATTTCGTTTCAGGTAATTATCGGGTAACACTAAGCTAACAAAAATGACAGGGATTGGAAAATCGACTATGTACATACTTTTAAAGGAAACAAAAAATGAACGAGATACTGTAAATCCCCCAAAATCATCTACAGGGAGGTCAAAAGTCGTTATAGATGATTTCTTCAAAAATGTCATTCGCAGAAAAGTACATTCATTTTATTTTAAAAAATAAATACCAACGCTAAACAAAATTTTAAGTGAACTTTCAGAGGACAACGATTTGCCAAAAATCAGTAGAAGCAAATTATGGGCCGTCTTACGAGAGTTGAATTTTTGCTGGGAAAAGCAGAACAGGAAGTCAGTTCTTATCGATAAAGATGAAATTATTTGTTGGCGAAGACCCTACTTAAGATCAATTAGAAAATTCCGTGACGAAGGGAGGAATATTTATTATCTAGACGAAACTTGGGTCAACGAGGGATATACTGTAACAAACGTATGGCAAGATAAAAATGTAAAAAGTTTTCGACAAGCATTTTTGGATGGACTGTCAACAGGGTTCAAGGCACCTTCAGGTAAAGGGCGAAGATTAGTAGTGACACATATAGGTAGTGCCAGTGGCTTTGTAGATGGCGGTTTACTTTTATTTGAATCTAAAAATACAGGTGACTATCACGAAGACATGAACGCAGATGTTTTCGAAGAGTATTTTACACAGATGTTGGATCTTATTCCTCCGGGGTCTGTAATTGTCATGGATAATGCTAGTTACCATTCACGGCAGACCGAGCGGACGCTTACGACTGCTTGGAGGAAAGCCGATATAATTCAATGGTTATCCGGAAAAAACATTTCTTTTGAAACAAATATGGTGAAAAAAGAACTTTTGACACTTGTCAATCTTAATAAAGATCAGAAAAAATATGTTATGGATGAAATGGCAACAAATCGCCAAATAACGGTACTACGGTTACCACCTTATCACTGCGAACTTAACCCAATCGAATTAGTCTGGGCGCAGGTAAAAGGAGATGTAGCGCGAAATAATACGACGTTTAAATTAAGTGACGTGAAAATTTTGTTAAAAAAATCCTTGGAACGAGTAACTGCAGATAACTGGCAAAGATGTATACATCATGTACAAAAAGAAGAGGAGAAAATGTGGGAAATCGATAATTTAATTGACGTTACTGTGGAACCTATCGTTATCAATCTAGGAGACGAAAATTCATCAGAATATTCAGAGGATGAATTTTAATATACCTACTTTTTTATTTTCTTTATTGTACATTTATACAACACTACATTTACTCACCATAATTTGAATTTTCAAAATACATATATTTTTGTGTGGAATAAAAGTCTATTCATTAAATTTAAATAAATATTTTGATAATAATATTGAATAATTTTATTTGAATTATTAAAAATCCTCTTAACCCGGTTATGATGCTTAAAGTAGGCTCATGTTTTGAAATGCTGTTTTTATATTGTTTACTTATAAGAGAAATGGACCGAGAAATTGAAGAGGCATAAACAAAGACGGATATTAAACGGGGACGGAGATTAAATTTTAGCTACCTGCTACAATTTAGTACAGTCCGATCGCACAAAGTTTTTTTAAAAGTACACCTCATCCTATACCGATAATACATAATATAAAAATATTGAATATAAGCACCAGTACTACATTTATTTACGATTTGCATACATAATAAGCTTTTATTACTCTCTTTAATTTCTAAACATACTATAGAGGGTTGTTCACCCCCTGAAAAGAGAACTTAATTTTGTCAATTTGTTTACATAAATCATATTTTTTATTTTTTTTTAACAAATATGAAATTTTTATATATAAAAAATGTTTGAAAAATATAGTTTTTCTGAAATAAAAAATAAGGGTAGCAACCTCCAAACACGGAATCTAATGTGAAACATTTGTTTTTTTATAAGAAGCAATTTCCATTTTTTTTCATTCCAAAATATTGATTAGAACCTCAGATATTTAGAAAAAACTGTTTTGGGGGGCGAACTTTGAGGATGTATTTCACTCCTGAATATGTTTTTCCGTCGATAAAAAAATATGTGTCATTTAATTTTTTGTGTTCTACAACCGAGTCTACAACATATATAAAAATATTGGAAATCGGAGAGTTCGGGTTGGGGTAGTTTCCTTGTTAGATCCTTCGTTTGATTTAACCTGACAATAATTTTAGTGTAAATACTTACTTAAGTTTAAACTTTACAACTTACCTTCGATATGCGTTTATAAAACCGGCAAGTAAATGTAAATTTAACAAGCTGTTCATTTTCATTAGACAAATAACACGTACGTTAAACTATAGCGACACCAAATTCCTTGCCTTTAAGAAACCCTGTTATATTTTAAGATAACGTGCAACAAATTATTTTATGTCGTACTTACCCGTTAATTACGAGTTTGCATTTGTTTCATGTTTCATAACCTAAAAGACATCTGTCCGTTATATGTGTTTTTGTCTAATACTCATTCTTGTTTATAATAATTTTGCATAATTGTTATTAAAAATTTCGACACAAAAGCGTCTTCAAAAAAACAACAAAATTGCAATACGAGTATTTGGTAAAAATGGTCTTAATTCCTCAATAACGTGCACATTATATCGTAACAGTTAACGTTAACCTTAACGTTTAACTCTGAAATAATGTAACTGTTACTATGGCAGAAAGGGATACATACTCGGTCTGACTATAGTTCATTTTAAACGTGTCAATACTCTAGATAACAGTTCGCACCAAGCACAGCAAACGTTCCTTCGGCGACATTACGAAGAAAAATTGTCAGTGGTGGCATTTCTAAATTTAAATTAAACTAACCTCTTGAACAGGACCGCATCTGAAGAGACTCGCGATATTCGTATCTAACTCCTAAAATAGAAGAATATCATAGGAAAACATTATAAACACGAGATTCCCCAAAAACTACAACAAAACATTGCCACAAATTGACCAATGACTTGCATAATCGTAACAGAAATTGTTGGTAAACGTTCAACCCACAATTTGTAACTAGCGACCTCGCTAACAGTAAGATGAACTATGCTTCAAATTTAATAAAGTAAGACATATAATCTACGCATCCTGTCAATTTCCCACTCCTCTCACCCATCACCACCACCATATTTTGTTGTTGATTCGCTCGCTATTACGAGTTTAGTCTGTTTTAAAGTAATAGTTCATCTACATCCAACCAATTGCGGAAGACATGTTGCCTTTTGCACAGAAAAAGCTCAGTGTTTGTTCACTCTGCCTCTTCCGATCTTTCTCTTTATAACAAATAAAATAATTTTATCGTACATCTTAACAAATTTTCTTGATGAACAGCCACAATGAAAGGTAATAAATCACAAAAATGTAAAGTCAAATTCATAACAATATTTTATTAAACTAAACTAGTGGATTTAACATAACGTATAAATGAGAAAATGTATTTCCAAGGCAAACATCATCTACGTATAATCTAATTAATCATTTATTTAATCGCATATTCAAAATATTGGTCCTTAATTTTTACAGTAATGCATTTAATGCATGAAAATAATTTTCATCAAAGACATTGCAATTTTCAATTTGTCTTGCCAGGAGATGACCTAGCAATAAACTGATGAGTATGAAGAATGTGACGGGAAAAACTGCATTGTCGCAGTGGCAAAAATGACTTCAAAATGAGAGACATTCACTCACATTTAGATATAAGTGAACTAAACTTCTCTTATACCATATTCATATTTACCAAAGGTAGTATTGAGATAACTCAATATAAAATAGACTTGTTCCTGCGATTACAAAAAATTTAAAGGATGCATTTTTTTATACATGTCAAATTTGATTTCAGCACATCTAAATCTATAAGAAATGATGTCTGATCTAAAAACTAAAAAAATAATTTTTTGTCGGCCTGTCATTTAAAAAAATAAAAAATATTGACTACTATAATATTCAATAATTTGCAATAAATACTATTAACAAAATCTTTAGAAAGTTTTTTAATAAACAAAAAAAATAAAGGTAGTTCGAGATGAGGTATAGTCTTTCGATCTCATTTGAAGACCAAACAGCTAGGCAGTATGTACATACCAGGTTCGGTCGCTACGCAGCAACTCATTGAAATATTTGAAGAAGTTGTTCCCATATTTATTTAGCCATACCCATATAAAGGTCTGGTCGAACTAAACGAAGAGGTGGTAGAAATGTATACGCCCAGTTGAAGAATGCGGGCGTGGGCAAACAGCTCACACACACAGCCCTACTGGGCGATTGGGCCATAAATTTCAGGTGTCGACAATTTATTATAGGCACCTTCTATTAATCATTTATATTACAACTGCGAAAGGGAGAAATAAGAGGGATATTATATAAACAAGGTGTTATAGATCATTGCGTAGAGAGGAAGCGGAAACAAAAATTTAAAAATATCGATGACCTGACGAGAGACGTAATTCGGCGGACAATTTACAATTTATTATAAACAAAATAAAGCACCAACTTTAGCCGTACCCGTTGGTTCTTACCGGGCAGTAATATATCTTAATGAAAATGTAAATGTTCTTTGATATGTCATAACCAAAATTTATCATCAATATAATAAAATTGTTTGAGGACATAGATAATTAAAATATGTTGTTGGCCAAATGAACATATAGGAATTTCCTATATGTTGTATACAAATTATTGTTATTTTTTACCTTTAGCAGAAAACTTTTTTAGGGACGCCCATGAAACTTATTCAATTTTATTGCTGACTGACTTCGGAAAGACTATACTGTATAAGAAAAATTATAAAATTGATTACGAAACAATTGATATCGGATCGGAAAATTCAAAAGTTCAAAGTTTCAAAATTTATATAGGTTTATATAAACCTGTCATATGACAGACATGACAACTGTCTAAACAATTTCAGCTACAAAAATAAGACATTTACTGAATTGGTGAACTAATTGGCTACAATAGGAAATGAGGAAAGTAAGCTGCACTCAGATTTAAATAAAAAAAGACTGCAACTTATCCCTTCACTCCATCGTCCGTCTGTGGCTACAACCGTACACGTCACTCAGTATTATTTGCCAGAGGCCTAAATATTAAATTTGTCAACCGCAGCAAGTGCAGAATTGATATCGGATTCCACCAAGTCAGTAAAAAGTCATTACGGCACACGCGAAGCTAAAACACAAAATTAGCAATAAACCTCAAACCTATTAGCACAAAATGGCTAATATTAACCCAACCTCATTCCAAACGTAGTTGAATAGGTTATATACGCTTTACAGCAACGAAACAAGTCTATTAATGAAACCTACATAAATTCTATAAAACTATCAAATGAACAAATGCAATTAAACATTAATATAGTAAATCGAACACAGGTACTCAAGAAATTCCGAAATGTGTCTTCATATCTCAAGATGGAGATTAAACAGTACAGAAAGGCAAAGACATAAAGTAAAGAAAGGAAAAGAGCAAAAGAAGACCATTCTAGTGTGTTCTCTATATCTCGCGTAGATGTCACTGTGAAAAATAGAAATGCGTTTTCATCGCAATATATTTGAGCGTATTCTCTTACGATTTCTGATATTACCCGAGGTGTTCGGAGTATAATGAGAGTAAGATTACCATAGAGTTAAAGGGTGATTGAGAATGGATGTTATTTGGGAATAAAATTAAAATGTAACGGAATTAATAAAAATTTCGTTAACAATCAATAATAATTTATAGTGTATTTTCCTTTAATTCTATGTTTTCTCGAACTTGTTGTTTTAAAATATCTAGCAACTAAAATAATAAAAATAATAAGCTAAGCTTATTGCATAAATCTTGATTAATCTTACAGTAACTGAACAGGTGAAACTACTGATGTTGAACATAATACATAAATAAAGTTCTGAATGCTAAAAGTAGAATCATTTTCTTCATATTTAAAATGTGTCTGTGTGTGTTGTATGTGTGAATATAGAATTAAATGTTTAACTATGACATCATACTGAAATACTCTAATTGATTCCTTGGAGATATTAAAAGTTACATAAAAATAGAGCACATTAATCTTAGAAAGTTAGAATTCGTTAAAAAAAAAAACAATAAAGAAAAATGGACAGCACCCACAGTTGTAATTTATAGAGCACATTGGATATTATATAATTCTACCACCTACAATTAGATAACAATGTGTTAGCCAATACCTGTGCATGTCAATCATTAAATATATATATTTCATTGACATGTGTTGATGAATATAAAGTGAAAGTTATTAGAGATAATATTCAAGCAATAGTAATATTTCGTTCGTGCTAAACAATAATCAATATTTTTTTATTATGTAGGTGTACTATTAAATTTATTAAGACAAATTATTAGTCAATTAACACCCACATATATGTATAAAGTAAATGGAAACTTTAATGTCGTTGGCTCGATAGTGCTGTTTCTTTAAAATATTCTCTTTTAAAAGGTTCGGACTTGGAGTTATTTAAATTCTTATATTTGTTCAAAAATTACAGAAATAGTATTTTTAGGACTGAATGCTGAATTATTTAATAATTCATAGGCAAATTAATTTTTCTGATTATATGTATGTATAAGAACCCTCTTTACACTTGTTGTGGTTACCCTAATTTACAAACCAGGTAAGATTAGATTATCGATATGTAATTTGCTTAAATATTTGTTTACCTACTTACCTCCAGAAAGTAAGGGTACTTGCCACTGTAAATAAATATAATTATCTAACCTTCATTATTGTAATATTTAATTAATCAAAAGTACTCGTATTGATTTAACTTCTTCAAATTATTCTACTGTGCCAGTCCAGAAACATGAGCCAGAGAATATGTTAAAAAAATCTTTAATTTTACATTACAATTAAAATATTTGAAGTTTATGTTATAACCTGAAAACGAAAGTGTACATGAACAATTATTTGAACACACTGTCTTATTAATACTGCAAAAACCTGAAACTTAATAATTTAATTTTTTTTTTTGTAGAATAAATAGTAATATTTTTATATCATCGGTCACCCTTGTAGCGACTACAGTTGGACATTTTCCTTCAACATTCTTCTTGCATCCAGTAGCCTACTTAATAGTTTAATAGTTATATTTTTTTAACAGAAACCACAGTTGGTAATGCAATAGTTAAAGAGAAGTTCTGCATTTTCCAAATATATACAGGGTGTTGCATGAAATACTGGACAAACTTAAAGAACAAGTCGAGGTCATGCTGAGTAAGAAAGTTATTAAGATTAGTTAGTTAAGTGGAGTCAATTCTCCATAGTTAGCGGGTTATGGTCCTTTAGAGTTAGAGTTTAGAAATAAGTACTTATATATTTTAAACTTTTACTATCTTTGATTATCAGGAATAACAATAACAAGGTGATAATAAAAAAAATGACATAATTATTTGAGGTATTCAAAATGTCCTCCTTCAGCATTAATACACTCTACACCTACAGCACGACTAAGTACAGATTGAGTGACTGCTCTTAAAATTAGTGCTGGCAACTGAAATCGGTTTTTTGGATAGTCGGTTAACCGGTTTCGGATAATTCGGATTTTTACGAAATCCGGTTATTCGGTTATTCGATTCTTCAAATATCCGATTATTGAAATAACCGATTATTCGATAATCTACCTCCATTTTTTTAGACATCGATTTATCCGATTGCAATTGACCTTTTTTTTTGGAGATCGATTTCTTCGTAAACAAATTTGACTTCCAGATTTTTGTAAAGACCTTTTTTTTTAGACATCAATTTCTTCAGGTCTGTCTTTGTAAAGCACCGATTTTCAGATATCCGGTTTTGGCGATTCAAGTAATGGGTTATTCGAATAACCGGTTTTAGCAACTATTCGACTAACCGGTTTTATCTGAAATCGGTTTTTACGGAACTCGGTTAACCGGTTTCACATTTTTCCGGTTTTTGCCAGCACTACTTAAAATCTTCGGGTTATTCCTCACTTGCTAACATTTATCAATAATTATCTGCCTAACCTCCTATCTACAATTAATTGGTGTCTCGTATACTAAGCTTTTAAGACGGCCCCACAGGTAATAGTCTAAAGAATTGAGATCTGGTGATCTCTGTGGCCAAGAATGTGGTCTTTCACGTCCGATCCATCTACCAATATAGCTTTCATTGAGATACACTTTCGTTAGTCGACTAAAATGAACAGAAGCTCCATTATGTTGTAATTAATATCATTTGTTTTCTCGTAACTATAGGAATATCTTTCAACAGACCAGGCAATTCATTACGTGTAAATTGTTGGCGCTCTTCAAAAAAGAAAAGCCCAATTAGTTGATCATCAATTATGCCACACCAGACGTTTATAGAAAATCGTCCATGAAAAGTAGATTCTTTTTTGAAATGAGGACTCTCAGAGTTCTCACGGAAATAAGCACAACTGTCGTTGTGCATATTGTCTTCTCCATCTCGAGTAAACAGCGACTGATCGGTAAATAAAATACCGAAATGAGGATTTGCTTGAATCCAATGATAAAAATATACCCGTGAAAGTAAGGCATGCGGTGCCATATGCTGAACCTATTCATGATAAAGATACAACAGATTACTATGTAATGTTCGCCATACTCTCTAATGAGCAACAATCGTACTTGCTGAAATTCTCCTGGTACTTAATTCTGGAATGTCTTCAATTATCTACAAAATGTTTTCTTGGTCAATCAAATGTTGCTGCTCAGGACGTTCATCCTTAGTTGACATTGTTGGAATTGAACCATGCGTTCGCATATGTCGAAACACAGAATCAAATGTTTGATTTGGCACTCTTCTGTTTGAAAATTCCATTATTCCATCACAAAATCCATTGATGTAAACTATGGCGGCATACGCTTCGTTTGAAAGAAGCACAGGCATGTTGACAGAAAAGGTATTACTAGAAACACATTCACACAGTTCAACAATCACACATGTCAACAATTACTTGTTTTGTTAACTAACATGTTCATAACTATCTGATTGATATTAACATTTTAACAATCACTTGTTTTGTCAACTAACATGTTCATAGCTATTGAGATTGATATTAAAATGTTATATCTAAATTTTAAAGATCCATAACTTAAGTTTGTCCAGTACATCATGTAACATTCTGCATAGTTTCTCATACTTCTCTCAAAAGTAGAAAACCTGCAGCCGTTTGCACTTTTTCATATTAAAAATGGTCAGAAACAGAATGTCGTATCATTGTTGTTGGAGGCAAAAATAAATTTATTTGAAATTTTAATCCTTTTTCACCGAATATTTCATAGTTATTTAAATAAAACATTATCCTTACCTTAAAAAATAAAACATAAACATTTAACTTATATATTGTTCACAACGTTTTGATCTTATTGAAGATACAATTAACATCTTAAGAATTAAGAGTTAGGTTGATGTATTTGTTAAAGGCAATAGACAAATTTTTGAACATTTATATAAAATAATTGTTTCACGATTTTAGAACATGTGTCATGTTTATTGTTAACTTATATTAAACAAGTTTGTAATATCTGATGTTTGGTGGTACGATCTGTAACAAAAAATAAAATAAAATACTCAATTTCTTAACAAATTTGTGTTTACCTGTGTCTATGTAAATTAATTTTTCCATAACTAGCTGTATACAAAAATAGCACAAAATTCTTTTTCAGTGTATTTATTTAATTTGAAAAATTTGTAAAGGTTTAAACCTTTTTTTTTATTACTCTGACAGACTATATTTTTCGAAAGCACTGAACACCCCTCTGTTTAGCTAGGCCATTTTCATATACAGGGTGTTTTTGAATGGAGTAGCATAAATGATACCAGTGAATCTGCATTTCAAAAGAACACGATCTGCAAAAAATCGCCTTAGTAAATTGTTCACCCCTGAAGAGATATGGGCCATCAAAGTTTCCAAAAAAATTATGAAAATTGGCTGTAATTTGAAAACCGAACGAGGTACAAATAACAAATTTTTTACAGGTTGTTTACTAATACAGATGCGAGTTTTCAACTATTTTTCGAAAATTTTAACCCCTCGAAAGGGGTTGAAATAACCACCCCTCAAGCCATTTTTTGCCATAACTTTTATATTTCGTAAAAACTCGATATCCAAAAATACGCATTAGATAAACTGGTTCTTTTAGAAACTTTTACCTCTCTAGCAATTTTCCTTTAAAACTTTTCGTTTATTAATAAAAAAATAAAATGTATTACCATTCACCTCACACCGTATATGATTGCAATCAATCAAAGAAAAACTAAGTGTGCTGCTGTCATGCCAGTTGTCACAATTAACTCTTCTGTAAGTTGTCACTGTTATCAGCTAAATACTTTTTGGGTGTAAATTAACAAGAATTATGCCAAATTTTACTAATGATGAATATGTGGACATGCTACAAGTGTATTTTGAATGTCGCAAAAACTGTGCTGCGGCAACAAGAGCGTATAATGAGAGATATCCAAATCGTCAAGTTCCCCACAGACAAACTTTTTCGGCGGTAGAACGAAGACTTCGGGAAACTGGAAAAATACAGCCGCATATTGAGGGTACCGGCCGAAGACCTACTGTTCGTACTATTTATCTTGAGGATGCAGTACTTGAAGAGTTTGACGAAAATCGTCAGACTAGTACGAGAAAAACAGCAATGCACTTAAATGTGTCCCATAGTGTTGTTTGGAATATTGTCCATGATAATTTATTATATCCTTTTCACCACCGGCCAGTTCAAGCTCTACTTGAACCAGACATGCATAAGCGAGTTGTTTTTTGCGAATCGTATCTTAATATTCTAAGAAATAATTTGAATTTTGCCTCAAAGATACTTTTCACAGATGAAGCAACTTTTCAAAGACATGGTTTAACCAATATGCACAATCTTCATTCCTGGGCTCATGAAAATCCTCACGAAGTATCTATGACAACATTTCAACATAATTTTAGTTTAAACATTTGGGCAGGAATTGTAGAAAATGTGCTTGTCGGCCCTTTTGTTTTACCTCATCGACTTGGTGCTGTTGAATATTTGCAGTTCTTAAATGAGCATCTACCACCACTTCTGGAGGAAGTACCATTAAATGTACGTCAGGCCATGTGGTACATGCATGACGGGGCTCCTGCTCACAGCACTGTAGTAGTTAGGCGGTGGCTTAATTTAAATTACCCGAATCGTTGGATAGGTCGCGGCAATGAGGCACCTATCTCTTGGCCTGCACGTTCTCCCGATCTAACGCCCATGGATTTTTTCTTTTGGGGACATATAAAAAGTATTGTTTATGCGACCCCAGTTGACAGTGTTGAAGAGCTACAGGAAAGAATATTCGCGGCGGCTGATGAGATTCGCAACAATCCCATAATTTTTGCTCGAGTCCGTAACAACTTTGATAAACGTGTTAGGTTGTGTTTAGAAAGAAATGGCAATTATTTTGAAAATGTCCTTTAACTAAGTTTTTTGTTTTTTCTCTTTTTGATAATAAATTATTTCTTAGTTTCGTTTTCATTGTACTTCTATTTAATAAAAGTTTCTGCGACATTCAAACAGTTATTTGTGCAACTACTGTAAAGAGTGTGTATTTGTTGTACGATGCATGAAGTTTGCAGCTCGAGACGAAGTTGAGAGCTGCAATCATGTTAAGTGCAACAAATATGCTTTTTGCACATGTTGCACGCAACATTTTTTCTACGATTGTTTTTATTTCAAATTTTATTTAACAGTATTTTACATAATATTAAAATTTTAACTGACAACTGGAAATTAATTGCGCAAATTGTCAATGTCAGACGTTAGGTACTTATGGATATGCTTAGATTAAACTTGTAATCAATATTTTTTTTGTACTACTGTAAAAAAAGTTAAACTTTTGGCACAGTAGGTAGTGCAATAAGTAGTAAATTTTGCACGATCGTAGAAAAAAACACTTGTAGCATGTCCACATATTCATCATTAGTAAAATTTGGCATAATTCTTGTTAATTTACACCCAAAAAGTATTTAGCTGATAACAGTGACAACTTACAGAAGAGTTAATTGTGACAACTGGCATGACAGCAGCACACTTAGTTTTTCTTTGATTGATTGCAATCATATACGGTGTGAGGTGAATGGTAATACATTTTATTTTTTTATTAATAAACGAAAAGTTTTAAAGGAAAATTGCTAGAGAGGTAAAAGTTTCTAAAAGAACCAGTTTATCTAATGCGTATTTTTGGATATCGAGTTTTTACGAAATATAAAAGTTATGGCAAAAAATGGCTTGAGGGGTGGTTATTTCAACCCCTTTCGAGGGGTTAAAATTTTCGAAAAATAGTTGAAAACTCGCATATGTATTAGTAAACAACCTGTAAAAAATTTGTTATTTGTACCTCGTTCGGTTTTCAAATTACAGCCAATTTTCATAATTTTTTTGGAAACTTTGATGGCCCATATCTTTTCCGTAGATTCACTAGTATCATTTATGCTACTCCATTCAAAAACACCCTGTATAATTTCCATTTAAAAATATGACTTTACAAGTCGAAAATTCTTAAAATTCTTAAAATACCTACGTCGAAAATCTGTTTTCATTTTGACCAAAGTACGCGAAAACCACAATTTACTATTTCTTAATTTGATATCGAAAATGGGATGCAACGTGCAAAAGGTAATTATAAAAAATGTATAATATCTATAGTTCTGAAATCAATGGATCAGCTGTTGACAAATTCATGTCTATCCATTATTATAAAAATAAATTTGATTGCTCTGATCATATTTTTAAAATGCCAGGAATGAAAATCAAGAATCTTGTTGAATATGAAACAGATTACTTTAATATTGTTTTGTTAAGACACAAAACAGCTCATAATGTGCAAATTAAGGAAATAAATTATTTCATCGTCATAAAATGTAACGAAATTAATGAAGGTATGATATTATAGTTATCAGGATTATATCAAAAACATGCAATTATTTTATAGTTATAAAATGATATAATTCTGAATGAAATAGTAATATTGTACCTGTAAATGCATCTGTTGGGTGGGCACGTGCTGCTTTAAATTACTTCTAGGATATAATCTGGAAATTCCCCAACATTTGGCTCAAAGATTAGGTAATCTCCGGTATTGAGGAAATTCCATGTTTCTTATAATCCCAGATATACATATTTGATTTAGAACAGGTGTTATCGTCTATCCTATGAAAATAATTAAATAATCCTGTTGCATAGAAAAGGATTAATTTTATTTTAGAAACAAGAAACTACCTTATTGTAATGTGTGGCAAATTGCAAAAGTAGTTCATTTCTGATAAAATTGCTGATTGAAAAAAAAACTAAATTTCCACATTTTTATTAATTACAAATTACATTTAATTGATAAAATAAAATTCATAGAAGGTATTAAAAAAAAAACAGAGAAAATTGGAGAATAAGAATTTTACAGATTAACCTTAAAACCCTGTCTAATTATTAATTATTTAAATGTTACAGAGTGTTGAAATTATTTTTGACAATAACCCAGAAAGAAACCAACAATTTTTGTTGATCTTTTATATTGTGTACTTAAAGTCCCGTAAAATATACTTTTTGAGAAGAACTCACGATTAATATTCAGTGGTAAATTTGCAACGCGTTATAAATAGTTTTATATAATAAATACAGTAATACTTTAACTATTAGCTCAAACACTAACAAATTATCATTTTTAACTCTATGTACATTTAAGTATTATTTCAGAAAAAAATATCAAATAAAAAGGCCAATGGCTTAAATATTACTTACATAGAGGCCATAGGATAAGACCACTGAAATTAAACAATTATTATTATAAGTAATTAATTTTTATCTGAAGTTCTAAAAGACTCTTCACTCTTTTACGTATATTTTTTATACAAATTACATATAAATATATCTGAAACTGAAATGCTTGTTGTGCTAAGACAGAAGGTATGTCATTACTTATTTTGGAGCCCCATACCTTAAATAAAAACAGCGTAATAAAAAAAGGTCATTTTTTTCTTAAAAACTTCTAAGAATCCAGCATAAGATTCAAATTACTTTGATTGGGGAAATTAATTTAAAAAATCTGGAATTTACGCCTCTCATTAAATGCCAAAAAATAAAATAATTATATATTTTTTAACTTCAACAACTATATTGTACTATATTGTAGAAAATGAAACAGGTGTGATATATTTTCAAAACATTTTTGTGCTATTACAGTAAAGTACGTCCACGATGTTATCTGCAAGACATTCGTTTTCATCATGAAATTTTTGGAATAACCGCTCAGCTGTACCATCATGTGGTTCACTATACGAGGTATGTTCAGAAAATGACCGAACATTATTTTTTTAAACTTTATTATTAATTTTATACATTATTGGTCCTTGTCCCCTTCAAAGTACCCCTCTCCTCTATTCTCACGTTTTTCTTAGCTGTGTTTCCATTTCGCGAAACAGTCCTAGATAGCTTCATTTGAAATGGTCTCTGTGACAAATTTGCTTTGATGTCATCAATAGTCTGAAAACGGCGTCCTTTCAGCATTGATTTTAATTTCGGAAGTAAGAAAAAATCGCAAGGAACCAGGTCTGGCAAGAAAGGAGGGTGAGGGAGGACAGTAATCTGATTTTTGGCACAAGACTGACGAATAATTGACAAAACTGAGTGTACGGGTGCATTGTCATGATGAAGAACCATGAGTTGTCTCGAAACGACTCTGGTCTCTTTTGCAGATTTTTTTACGTAACTGTTGCAAAACGCCTTGATAGTACACACGGTTTACTGTTGCACCTTGAGGCGAGAATTCAAAATACACAATTTCATTAAAGCCGAAAAAAAAACAATGAGTATCATTTTGACATTGGAACGAAACTGACGTGGTGTCTTGGGGCGTGGAGATCCTTTGTCAATCCATTGTGATGACTGAATTTTGGCTCAATGTCGTAGCCAGTTTTCGTCTCCCGTTATGGTCCTCTGAATGAATATTTCATCGGCATTGGATTGTTCAAGGAGTTGCCTATAAACATCCACACAATCTTCATTATGTTGTTCGGTCATCAAACGAGGAGCTTTTGCTGCAACTTATTTTCGATTTGTGTTTTACTTATGTTAATGTAAATTGTATTTGTATTTTTTTTAATCTGTATTATACTTGTCTTGTATTGGGCTCTGGCTTGCCTTGGCATTTGTTTCCAAATAAATAAATAAATAAATATTTTATTTAAAATGAAAATTCAATTAAAAATGTCAACAGTTTGGCTGAAAATAAGAATAATGGTCGCTAGTTATAAAAATATGTAATGATTTAGAAGGATTATAACGTCATTGCTTGCTTGCATTGCTTGTTGTTACAAGAGAATAGTCTAGCTATATTCAGAATGTATTTATCATACAAATTTAAAGATATTTTCTTAGGGTCCTCGAAATGCATTTTAAAGATACAGAATATTACAACTTTCAATAACATCTTTTGTACAGAATTAGTGAATAAAATGTCGTTCAACGGGAAAAATTAAATCTCAAAGTTTGAGTCTCACATAATAAATACCTAAATATGAATAGATATATTTTTTTACTAGACCCTAAAAATCCAAAGTAATATACTAATGTTCTCAAGGCACTTAAAAAAACGATACTGTATTGATTAACAATAATTTATTTGCGGATCTAGTGTCAAGGGAACTTTAACGACTGAATATTTCTATTCTGCGAGTGATACAACATTCAGATTTGACATCACGAATACTTCAAAGCTATTCTATAACTGGTATTTAAATTTGAAATCAATTTTTTGCAATGGTATCTTTGCCCTTTAGATATACCTAAATAGAAGTGTACAGGGTGTCACAAATTAGGAAGTCAGGAGGTTAATCATAGATTACTTGGGAAAAAAAATCATGTCATTTTTAATTTGGGCGTTAGTATTTTCATTAATAACTCCCTGTTTTCTATCATGCAACTTTGTACACGTTTACAAGGTTATACTATTATACTTTTTAGCAATTTTGGTTAAAAAAGGCGAAGCGAATGCGAAGAAATAAAGGGTTGTGGTACCCATCGCCCTCCCCTCTATTTATTTCCTACAATTGAAAGGTACTCGTTTTCATATAAAACAATAATTAATTGTTTTCGTCATTTCTTTTTCTCTTCTAAAATTTTTATTGAGGATCTGGTTTCCGAAATGATGGCAATCTCTTTAATCTTTAGCGATGAACGATGTTTAAGAGAACTGTCGATAATACTGAAACAGATAGGTTTCCACACTTATGAAATTAAAGATGCACTGCAAAATTTATTAAAAATTATTTATGCTCACTTAGACATTAGACAAAAGCAAGTAAGCTTTTTCTTGTCAGACTAATAATTAATTCTTAACGTTAATATAAGTATATACCTACATTCAAGTAAGTTAATAATTTCCAAAAGACAAGACAGAAATGAATTGTTTTCTGAAATTGCAGATACACTGTTAATGCATGTTTGTAAATAAATAATACTCATAGGCAAATGCTAGCTTTTTTATAAGATCTACTTTGTTTTATACAGGTAACAGGTAACAGATTGACTAATAAATCATAACACGAATTATTGGCGAATGAAAATCTAGCGGCCGTCATAGAAATACACTCTCGAATCAATTTTAAAGTTAATGTACGGACAGAAGTAGAAGAAAATTTTCTTTCTTTCATTGGCTTGTCTAAAGCGAACTAAGTTTTTCTATCAGATTATTAATCTGCTATCGTTTCGGAAATCAAGACCTAAATCAATTTACAAGTGAGGAAAGAAATGAGGTAATTATTTTATATAAAAAATCAGTATCCCTCAGCCATAAGCGTACATAGAAGAAATATAGTGTGACCGATATGAACCACCATCTTCCATCTCTTCTCTTGCTCTTCGATTTTTTTTTAAACAAAATTACTCAAAAGTGTGACGATATAACCGTATAAATATATGTATAACATAGAAAATTTCAACTCAGAATATGAGAGTTATTATTAAAAATTGATTTCAAAAGCTTTATTTTATCGCTCTATCTCGAAAACGGAGTGTCCAAATTAAAATTAGTATCTATAATCCCAGTTTGATCTACTAATTTGTAACAGGCTGTGTCTTTCTGCGATTTCATCACTTTTTCTGTAAATTGATATCTAATAAATACCCCAAAAATATATTACCAACATTTTAACGTTCTTTTAAAACTACTTTATGATCTAGTGTTCGAATACATTTACTTGAACAAATATTTCCCTATTTTAGTACTGGGTACACTTTCATAAAGTTTATTTAGATTTCAGAATCATTTACACATTTTTGCTCAGGTACCAATATATCCTGAAACAGATAAGAAAAATACCTATATCAAAATAAAAACAAATTTTGACACATATATTTCAAATACGCCAATGTCTTATCTTGTTTAATTTGGTCTTCTATAAATAGCAACAAATAACACCATCGAAGTCGACAAACAGAAACGGCACGCACCTCGATTCTCATCTTAGTCACGCACGTGTGTAGGAGTGCTAACGCGTGCTCTAAAGTGCATGTCTCTGCCTCCACGGTGTTTACCTTTTGTTCTGCCGCCCTCTTTTCAGCCTCTAAACTAGCCGCGTACCATTTGTTTAGTCTTTCTGCAAAAATGCGTAAATTTGGATATTCCGAGGGAGACTAAGGCAAGACATCTGCCCAGCGACGGCAACGCAAGTAGCTGTCTGACCACAACTGGCAGGCTACTATTTATCACGACCACCTACGCCGAGGTTAGGTGTGTTAGAACAAATATTAATATTCTACAGTCTCTCAACATTTTGATCTATTCACAAATAAAATGTACCTACATCAGATATATTGATTTGCTTCCAGGTAATTCACAAGACATTTTTTTACAGTCGTGGCATGTGAACTGACGACTGATAACAAGTGAACAGAAATAATTGATTATGAAACATCGTTTTTAATGTAATTATAGTTAAATCGTTATATGTCTACTATACAGGGTGTTTAAAAATATTCCAATAGTGACAGTTCTATTCCTCAAGAAATAGAAAAGTTCTTATAAGTATGACTTGAAAAAGGTTGTTAATGTTCTCTTATACAGTGTGTACGGAAAGCTCATGTCAAAAATGAAGGGGTGTACAGGAGAGCTCAACACCTACTTCATACAAATTTTTTTCCTATCGGGCTTCGTTGTGGAGTTATTCCCCTTCAAAGAAAGAAGTTTGAAAAACAAATTCCAGTGATTATAACTTCTAAGTCGTTACCATAACAACAATGAAATTTGGGCAATTAAAGTAACTCGTCCTTTTCCAAGTTTAAACTGATATTCAATATGCCTGGATTATAAAGGAGCAGACGAAATCATCCATTTAAATTTATACATCTTTGACAGTGTTGCTAAATTTGACATTTTTCTTTCATAGTTCGATTCCTCTCTCACTTTGTTACAAAAAAGGTATACTATATATCAGTCGATATCTTGTACCGTTTCTGAGAAAATCGAATTTTATTAACAGCATACATTTATTGTATCAAAAATGTGATACTACCATTTTTGTAAAAATCTTGGTTTCTATAGAATTAAAAGAAAAAAGATAACTGTTAAGTAATATGCTCAATACGTGCACCTTGAACTTCAATGCATTTTCTGAAATTGCTCAAACACCTCTACTGTACTCAACAAAATATGTGGTGATCATTTCTAATGATATCGGCGTATTTAATTATGCGATTTAATAATTCTTCCCTATTATTTATAGGAGTTTTACAAACAAGACTTTTAAGATGGCCTCAAAGAAAGAAATCGAGAGGATTAAGATCGGGAGACCGAGGTGGCCACGGAAAAGGACTACCTCGACCGATCCACGGATCGGAAAATATGCAAATTCTATTTGGAAAGTAGTTGGCGTAAATCCAAACAGCTTCAGAAGCATTACATTCTGCAAGTTCGTACATTATATGAATATCTGCAAATTCTTCGTACCTAAAATCCTTAATGATATTGAATCATGTCAGATATCTAACTGCTAATTATACATACTTGTTTACAGCCATCTCAATTACCAAGATTTTTGCAAAAATGTTAATATTGTATTTTTGATACAATACCTACATGTACCTATGTTGTTAATAAAATTCGATTTTCTCAAAAACGGTACAAAATGTCGAAAAAGAAATCGAACAGTGAAAGAAAAATTCCAAATTTGGCAACGCTGTCAAAGATGTATAAATTTAAATGTATAATTTTGTCTGCTTCTGTATAATGCAGGCATATTGAATATCAGTTTAAACTTGGAAATGAACATTATCATGAGATACTTTAATTGCCCAAATTTAGAATTAAAAGTTATAATTGGAATTTGTTTTGAAAGTCGATAACTCCACAACGAAGCCCAATAGGAAAAAATTTTTTTTATGACGTACTACAACTATTTTTTATGTCCCTTCATTTTTGACACGACCTTTCCGGACACCCTGTATATACAAAAAGTATTCATACGAGTAGAGTGGTTACATAGGATACAAATTTTCAGTTCTTTATTTTATCGTCAAAATTTAAAGAAAGTAATAATCGATCTAATTTGTTTAATGTTGTATTTTTATTTACACTTTTGTCTTTCATAGGTACCTACATAAGCCAAATCCATTTTCTTTTTCACTCAATTATCACAGATGGCATACTGCTTGCACGAACTGAACTGATAAAAATAAACTAAAACACATCAAAAATTTCCTACGAAGTAGTAAAACTCAGACAATATAACCACACAAATTGTGAATATAAGTATTTGTTTTAGTACAGACATTTTATACAATATTATTGGTCTTAATCATATTTTTAATTCCAATAGAATTTCCATTTTCTAAATACAAAAATACTTTTTCTATATTTTCCCAAACGTTCACTTATTTTTTCACTTCCAGATATTTACTACTCACATATCTTTTTTTATATTAATTTCATAAACTCCGTTAACCCACAAATATGGATCATCAAATTATCAAAATAAATAAAAATCACGTATATTTTATTAAATTGTAAAATATTTTATTAAATAAACAATAAGGAAAATATTACTCACCAAAATTGAAGATTCTAAATTTCTCAAGAATTTTTTTAGTTTTTGAAATATTTTATTAGAAAAACCACGTTATTTTTCACATTTTGGCTTGGCCTACTACGATTTCTGTTTTAAATACATACACAATTAAAGATTAACAGTGAACGAAAAAATGTAAATTGTGCAAAGTGTTTAATATACATCTTATAAACAATAGATCGTTGTAGAAAGTGATATAAGGGCATGTTAAAGGGTGCACAAAACGTGGTGTTATATTTATTATAAAAAACTGCTAAAATATATTTTTTTAAAATTAGC
This sequence comes from Anoplophora glabripennis, assembly GCF_000390285.2. Classification (NCBI taxonomy): domain Eukaryota; kingdom Metazoa; phylum Arthropoda; class Insecta; order Coleoptera; family Cerambycidae; genus Anoplophora; species Anoplophora glabripennis. Next base: position 3,533 of record NW_019417665.1, on the reverse strand, counting down.
ACCTAAAAAAATAACCGTTTGAGCCTCAAGATGTGCAATTTTGAGGAAGTTATAGTTTCTAAATTTATGCAATGTTCAAGTCTATTTCATAAGAACTTGAATGTCCTGTTTCCTGTTTAAATGTTAATGGCTTGTATATACTTATAAATCGAGACACGCTGTATATACTTAAATATAACAGTTCCAGAAATATTGAACAATTATGAACTAAATATATTTGTATATATTTCCTTCATTAAAATAATTTAAATAATACACCCTTTGAGTAACTTTAGTGCATTTCCTATTGAAAACGATTTATTTTAATTACTGGTAATTTTTCAATATTTGAGAACAAATTTTAGTTTTCAACAAAAAAAAGTACTTTTATATAAAAAGTAAAAATTTTATTGTTAGTATTACTTATATCTTAGCTATTTTAATAACATTTTTGCACGACACCTACATAACAGTAGGTACTCTGCTTCTTTTTTTTTCGTAGTTTGTAGGTGCTATAAGTAGTGAAATCAAGTTATTAAATTTAACCATGGTAATTTATTTGCTTAGATAAATTTAAAGAAATACATATGTAGAAGATAATGTTTTACGTAACGATACATTGTGTTCCAGAAATAAGTGCCAAAATTTTAACCATGCATTTAACTCGTAACTTATTTTTGTTTTTTAAACTTTAAATTTAAAATAATTTTATTATCCTAACAACTAAGAAGTTTTCGAAAAGTTCTTGCTTTTGTTAAATACGTGGTAAAAGATTTGGCATTTATTTCTGGGGCACCTTGTATATCAAATATGCAACAGTGACAAACAGTGCAGTGCAGTTCTTTTGGTGAACCCATGATTCAGAGAAATTGGTAATAGCCGGCAACGAAAAGATAAAAATGACTAATACCTGCGATAAATAATTGTAAACTACATTTAATCTCTTCGGTCTTTCATTTATTGACTTTGTGCATCACAAATAATTATCTTTGTTGTGCATTTCCTCTGAATGACACACAGATTTCTCATTAAAATATGTATGATGCATACGAAGGTATACGGCGAAAATTCTTAAAATTTGTTTCCTACAAAATATGTGGTTTATATTCAACTCCTGGCCTTTCTCATGAGGGTTTATTAACAAGCCATAAAACTCAATATTTTTTAAGGGATGATATTACAGAAAACAACTGCTCTACGTGGTATATGACTAGCATTGAATTACACCAGCAATATCGTTAAGGTCAGCTAGAATCATTCGTTGACCGAAAACACCAAAACACATATACCGGTTTGGGATTTGTTAGATTCCATTATATCACAGGTGCGACAACCGACAAACGATGCAGCAGTGGAAATTATACAGTTAGGTACATCTTTTACTTTTTAAAAACTCTGTTTGAATACAAGCAGAGAATAATTATTTTGATTGCCCCTCTATTTTGAATCAATATGTTTATATTTCTAAGAGTACGAACACCACGGACAGAAATGTTCACCTTTGTTTAATTTATCTAATAATTACCATCTTTCCCAAGCTAATGTAGATATATTTGACAGTTAACAAGTTCGATTTAGAAAATGTATGTCCTTTCCATCTTATAAATGATTTTGATTGGATGGTGTACTTAAATAAATTAGAGATATGAGAATATATGCACCTACTTTTGCTCAATTTAGATATTTACTTTCATGTTTTACAATTCATGTTTTGAATACAAAAATATGGTTATCAAAAGTGTCACATTTCTATGAATATACTTTTGATCTTCATTTCAATTGTTAATTAGACAGTCTTCCAACAGTCCTGCTTTATATTTATCCTTTAATATCCGTGAAACCCACCTGCCACAAATTTTGAATTGTGAAATGATCTCATGCAGCAGAGAATTTGGCATATGAAGAAAACCAATATGAAGTATCTAATACTTCATAATCAATAATAAATCAACTACATTAGCTACTCTGCTTCAAATTTTGGTACGATACGCAAGCTTCTTGATTGCTCTTCATCACAAACATCAAATATTTCTTTGAACGTACATCACCTCCTTATGGAAGACCTAAGCAAAAAAGAGTTTTAATGAACCCCATTAACAATTTCACAAGGTTTATAGTTTTCGAATTTTAAATTGGATAAAAATTCATACGAAAATCTATTCATACGGTTATGAGTATGAGCATTAATTTCTTTATTTTTTCTTCAACGATTCAGTAAATCATTTTGTTTAATGTTGTACAATTTAACACCTTACATTTTTGTCTCACGATGACTGCCTTCATACATCATTCTCAGTTCCATTTTTTCTACAATTGTTATAACAGAATGTCATTTTGACTTCAATGTGGTATCGAAATAATTTTTTTCGTATAGCACAAAGATTATACAAGCACAAAATGAGGCTCATTTGCAGGAGTATGAAAGCTAATACCTACCACTTTGTGGTACTACATTTTCTTTACAAATTCTATATTCTCTTTACACCTACTGCTCATGATTAATAGACTGTAAAGATTGTTGCCCAGTTAAATAAGAAGAAGTACTATAAAATAACTTCTTATCTATATATCTAATTTATCGATTGACGTTAAATATGCAATCATTTTTGAAGAACTTGTGAAACAGTAATTCTAAAATGTCCTGTATTTTGTTTGCTATGCCAAGCTTATTTTTTCGAATGATCGATATATTCTTCAGCGACTGCTGTTGACCCCATCCAGCCACCGTGATGTTTCAACGTGGTTACTACACCACCAGCATCAACAAGAATTGTTGTAGAAGACCAGAAAACCCGGTAATTAATTCGTAGTTTGGTAATTTTAATTACAATATCATTTATCACGGTTCCCAGCTTATTTGGACCTATTCTTTGAAGGGTACACTTTCCTTTTTGATAAGTGTGAAAAATCATAAACCATTTAGAGAACGAAGATTCAGGTATTTTTGTTAAACTCAAAATTATCACAACCGAACTCGTATCATTGAAATTAGTAATTAACAATAATAAATTGATAAATTAATAATAATTAATGCGACCTACTATATCACGTTGTGTGTTGTTTTGTTGGACAAATTTACTACCGATAAAGCTGTGATGCTGACCTGAGTATATAATTTATTACTCTGCTTTTTTTTATTAATTTTACAAAAAAAATCAAACATTTAAACGAAGGGGACAGCTTAAAAAGGTATTTTTAGAACTCATTAGTAGATATAATAGGCGGTTTCTGGATCAGGAAGTGACGTGGCAAGGTCACCTGGGGTCAAGGTCACCCCAAGGTCACCTGGGGTCAAGGTCAAGTCAAGGCCACCTGGGGTCAAGGTCACCTGAGGTCAAGGTCATGCCAAGGTCACCCGGGGTCAAGGTCGCCTAGGGTCAAGGTCACCTGGGGTCAAGGTCGCCTGGGGTCAAAGTCACATGGTCAGTGTACATCGCTCCTTTAGCGTCTTCTTGTGGGCATTGTCGTTGTGCAAGAGATGCGTGGGTGTTAGCATGCAAGAAATGTCATGGCGACATGGAAGTGACGTCATACAAGAAGTGTCATGGCGGCAT